>NC_064616.1:137681369-137763912 GCF_023898315.1 Schistocerca nitens | reverse complement strand
ACAAATGTGCGCTCTGCCACAAATGTGCGCTCTGCCACAAATGTGCGCTCTGCCACAAATGTGCGCTCTGCCACAAATGTGCGCTCTGCCACAAATGTGCGCTCTGCCACAAATGTGCGCTCTGCCACAAATGTGCGCTCTGCCACAAATGTGCGCTCTGCCACAAATGTGCGCTCTGCCACAAATGTGCGCTCTGCCACAAATGTGCGCTCTGCCACAAATGTGCGCTCTGCCACAAATGTGCGCTCTGCCACAAATGTGCGCTCTGCCACAAATGTGCGCTCTGCCACAAATGTGCGCTCTGCCACAAATGTGCGCTCTGCCACAAATGTGCGCTCTGCCACAAATGTGCGCTCTGCCACAAATGTGCGCTCTGCCACAAATGTGCGCTCTGCCACAAATGTGCGCTCTGCCACAAATGTGCGCTCTGCCACAAATGTGCGCTCTGCCACAAATGTGCGCTCTGCCACAAATGTGCGCTCTGCCACAAATGTGCGCTCTGCCACAAATGTGCGCTCTGCCACAAATGTGCGCTCTGCCACAAATGTGCGCTCTGCCACAAATGTGCGCTCTGCCACAAATGTGCGCTCTGCCACAAATGTGCGCTCTGCCACAAATGTGCGCTCTGCCACAAATGTGCGCTCTGCCACAAATGTGCGCTCTGCCACAAATGTGCGCTCTGCCACAAATGTGCGCTCTGCCACAAATGTGCGCTCTGCCACAAATGTGCGCTCTGCCACAAATGTGCGCTCTGCCACAAATGTGCGCTCTGCCACAAATGTGCGCTCTGCCACAAATGTGCGCTCTGCCACAAATGTGCGCTCTGCCACAAATGTGCGCTCTGCCACAAATGTGCGCTCTGCCACAAATGTGCGCTCTGCCACAAATGTGCGCTCTGCCACAAATGTGCGCTCTGCCACAAATGTGCGCTCTGCCACAAATGTGCGCTCTGCCACAAATGTGCGCTCTGCCACAAATGTGCGCTCTGCCACAAATGTGCGCTCTGCCACAAATGTGCGCTCTGCCACAAATGTGCGCTCTGCCACAAATGTGCGCTCTGCCACAAATGTGCGCTCTGCCACAAATGTGCGCTCTGCCACAAATGTGCGCTCTGCCACAAATGTGCGCTCTGCCACAAATGTGCGCTCTGCCACAAATGTGCGCTCTGCCACAAATGTGCGCTCTGCCACAAATGTGCGCTCTGCCACAAATGTGCGCTCTGCCACAAATGTGCGCTCTGCCACAAATGTGCGCTCTGCCACAAATGTGCGCTCTGCCACAAATGTGCGCTCTGCCACAAATGTGCGCTCTGCCACAAATGTGCGCTCTGCCACAAATGTGCGCTCTGCCACAAATGTGCGCTCTGCCACAAATGTGCGCTCTGCCACAAATGTGCGCTCTGCCACAAATGTGCGCTCTGCCACAAATGTGCGCTCTGCCACAAATGTGCGCTCTGCCACAAATGTGCGCTCTGCCACAAATGTGCGCTCTGCCACAAATGTGCGCTCTGCCACAAATGTGCGCTCTGCCACAAATGTGCGCTCTGCCACAAATGTGCGCTCTGCCACAAATGTGCGCTCTGCCACAAATGTGCGCTCTGCCACAAATGTGCGCTCTGCCACAAATGTGCGCTCTGCCACAAATGTGCGCTCTGCCACAAATGTGCGCTCTGCCACAAATGTGCGCTCTGCCACAAATGTGCGCTCTGCCACAAATGTGCGCTCTGCCACAAATGTGCGCTCTGCCACAAATGTGCGCTCTGCCACAAATGTGCGCTCTGCCACAAATGTGCGCTCTGCCACAAATGTGCGCTCTGCCACAAATGTGCGCTCTGCCACAAATGTGCGCTCTGCCACAAATGTGCGCTCTGCCACAAATGTGCGCTCTGCCACAAATGTGCGCTCTGCCACAAATGTGCGCTCTGCCACAAATGTGCGCTCTGCCACAAATGTGCGCTCTGCCACAAATGTGCGCTCTGCCACAAATGTGCGCTCTGCCACAAATGTGCGCTCTGCCACAAATGTGCGCTCTGCCACAAATGTGCGCTCTGCCACAAATGTGCGCTCTGCCACAAATGTGCGCTCTGCCACAAATGTGCGCTCTGCCACAAATGTGCGCTCTGCCACAAATGTGCGCTCTGCCACAAATGTGCGCTCTGCCACAAATGTGCGCTCTGCCACAAATGTGCGCTCTGCCACAAATGTGCGCTCTGCCACAAATGTGCGCTCTGCCACAAATGTGCGCTCTGCCACAAATGTGCGCTCTGCCACAAATGTGCGCTCTGCCACAAATGTGCGCTCTGCCACAAATGTGCGCTCTGCCACAAATGTGCGCTCTGCCACAAATGTGCGCTCTGCCACAAATGTGCGCTCTGCCACAAATGTGCGCTCTGCCACAAATGTGCGCTCTGCCACAAATGTGCGCTCTGCCACAAATGTGCGCTCTGCCACAAATGTGCGCTCTGCCACAAATGTGCGCTCTGCCACAAATGTGCGCTCTGCCACAAATGTGCGCTCTGCCACAAATGTGCGCTCTGCCACAAATGTGCGCTCTGCCACAAATGTGCGCTCTGCCACAAATGTGCGCTCTGCCACAAATGTGCGCTCTGCCACAAATGTGCGCTCTGCCACAAATGTGCGCTCTGCCACAAATGTGCGCTCTGCCACAAATGTGCGCTCTGCCACAAATGTGCGCTCTGCCACAAATGTGCGCTCTGCCACAAATGTGCGCTCTGCCACAAATGTGCGCTCTGCCACAAATGTGCGCTCTGCCACAAATGTGCGCTCTGCCACAAATGTGCGCTCTGCCACAAATGTGCGCTCTGCCACAAATGTGCGCTCTGCCACAAATGTGCGCTCTGCCACAAATGTGCGCTCTGCCACAAATGTGCGCTCTGCCACAAATGTGCGCTCTGCCACAAATGTGCGCTCTGCCACAAATGTGCGCTCTGCCACAAATGTGCGCTCTGCCACAAATGTGCGCTCTGCCACAAATGTGCGCTCTGCCACAAATGTGCGCTCTGCCACAAATGTGCGCTCTGCCACAAATGTGCGCTCTGCCACAAATGTGCGCTCTGCCACAAATGTGCGCTCTGCCACAAATGTGCGCTCTGCCACAAATGTGCGCTCTGCCACAAATGTGCGCTCTGCCACAAATGTGCGCTCTGCCACAAATGTGCGCTCTGCCACAAATGTGCGCTCTGCCACAAATGTGCGCTCATGGCCACAAATGTGCGCTCTGCCACAAATGTGCGCTCTGCCACAAATGTGCGCTCTGCCACAAATGTGCGCTCTGCCACAAATGTGCGCTCTGCCACAAATGTGCGCTCTGCCACAAATGTGCGCTCTGCCACAATGTGCGCTCTGCCACAATGTGCGCTCTGCACAAATGTGCGCTCTGCCACAAATGTGCGCTCTGCCACAAATGTGCGCTCTGCCACAAATGTGCGCTCTGCCACAAATGTGCGCTCTGCCACAAATGTGCGCTCTGCCACAAATGTGCGCTCTGCCACAAATGTGCGCTCTGCCACAAATGTGCGCTCTGCCACAAATGTGCGCTCTGCCACAAATGTGCGCTCTGCCACAAATGTGCGCTCTGCCACAAATGTGCGCTCTGCCACAAATGTGCGCTCTGCCACAAATGTTGCGCTCTGCCACAAATGTGCGCTCTGCCACAAATGTGCGCTCTGCCACAAATGTGCGCTCTGCCACAAATGTGCGCTCTGCCACAAATGTGCGCTCTGCCACAAATGTGCGCTCTGCCACAAATGTGCGCTCTGCCACAAATGTGCGCTCTGCCACAAATGTGCGCTCTGCCACAAATGTGCGCTCTGCCACAAATGTGCGCTCTGCCACAAATGTGCGCTCTGCCACAAATGTGCGCTCTGCCACAAATGTGCGCTCTGCCACAAATGTGCGCTCTGCCACAAATGTGCGCTCTGCCACAAATGTGCGCTCTGCCACAAATGTGCGCTCTGCCACAAATGTGCGCTCTGCCACAAATGTGCGCTCTGCCACAAATGTGCGCTCTGCCACAAATGTGCGCTCTGCCACAAATGTGCGCTCTGCCACAAATGTGCGCTCTGCCACAAATGTGCGCTCTGCCACAAATGTGCGCTCTGCCACAAATGTGCGCTCTGCCACAAATGTGCGCTCTGCCACAAATGTGCGCTCTGCCACAAATGTGCGCTCTGCCACAAATGTGCGCTCTGCCACAAATGTGCGCTCTGCCACAAATGTGCGCTCTGCCACAAATGTGCGCTCTGCCACAAATGTGCGCTCTGCCACAAATGTGCGCTCTGCCACAAATGTGCGCTCTGCCACAAATGTGCGCTCTGCCACAAATGTGCGCTCTGCCACAAATGTGCGCTCTGCCACAAATGTGCGCTCTGCCACAAATGTGCGCTCTGCCACAAATGTGCGCTCTGCCACAAATGTGCGCTCTGCCACAAATGTGCGCTCTGCCACAAATGTGCGCTCTGCCACAAATGTGCGCTCTGCCACAAATGTGCGCTCTGCCACAAATGTGCGCTCTGCCACAAATGTGCGCTCTGCCACAAATGTGCGCTCTGCCACAAATGTGCGCTCTGCCACAAATGTGCGCTCTGCCACAAATGTGCGCTCTGCCACAAATGTGCGCTCTGCCACAAATGTGCGCTCTGCCACAAATGTGCGCTCTGCCACAAATGTGCGCTCTGCCACAAATGTGCGCTCTGCCACAAATGTGCGCTCTGCCACAAATGTGCGCTCTGCCACAAATGTGCGCTCTGCCACAAATGTGCGCTCTGCCACAAATGTGCGCTCTGCCACAAATGTGCGCTCTGCCACAAATGTGCGCTCTGCCACAAATGTGCGCTCTGCCACAAATGTGCGCTCTGCCACAAATGTGCGCTCTGCCACAAATGTGCGCTCTGCCACAAATGTGCGCTCTGCCACAAATGTGCGCTCTGCCACAAATGTGCGCTCTGCCACAAATGTGCGCTCTGCCACAAATGTGCGCTCTGCCACAAATGTGCGCTCTGCCACAAATGTGCGCTCTGCCACAAATGTGCGCTCTGCCACAAATGTGCGCTCTGCCACAAATGTGCGCTCTGCCACAAATGTGCGCTCTGCCACAAATGTGCGCTCTGCCACAAATGTGCGCTCTGCCACAAATGTGCGCTCTGCCACAAATGTGCGCTCTGCCACAAATGTGCGCTCTGCCACAAATGTGCGCTCTGCCACAAATGTGCGCTCTGCCACAAATGTGCGCTCTGCCACAAATGTGCGCTCTGCCACAAATGTGCGCTCTGCCACAAATGTGCGCTCTGCCACAAATGTGCGCTCTGCCACAAATGTGCGCTCTGCCACAAATGTGCGCTCTGCCACAAATGTGCGCTCTGCCACAAATGTGCGCTCTGCCACAAATGTGCGCTCTGCCACAAATGTGCGCTCTGCCACAAATGTGCGCTCTGCCACAAATGTGCGCTCTGCCACAAATGTGCGCTCTGCCACAAATGTGCGCTCTGCCACAAATGTGCGCTCTGCCACAAATGTGCGCTCTGCCACAAATGTGCGCTCTGCCACAAATGTGCGCTCTGCCACAAATGTGCGCTCTGCCACAAATGTGCGCTCTGCCACAAATGTGCGCTCTGCCACAAATGTGCGCTCTGCCACAAATGTGCGCTCTGCCACAAATGTGCGCTCTGCCACAAATGTGCGCTCTGCCACAAATGTGCGCTCTGCCACAAATGTGCGCTCTGCCACAAATGTGCGCTCTGCCACAAATGTGCGCTCTGCCACAAATGTGCGCTCTGCCACAAATGTGCGCTCTGCCACAAATGTGCGCTCTGCCACAAATGTGCGCTCTGCCACAAATGTGCGCTCTGCCACAAATGTGCGCTCTGCCACAAATGTGCGCTCTGCCACAAATGTGCGCTCTGCCACAAATGTGCGCTCTGCCACAAATGTGCGCTCTGCCACAAATGTGCGCTCTGCCACAAATGTGCGCTCTGCCACAAATGTGCGCTCTGCCACAAATGTGCGCTCTGCCACAAATGTGCGCTCTGCCACAAATGTGCGCTCTGCCACAAATGTGCGCTCTGCCACAAATGTGCGCTCTGCCACAAATGTGCGCTCTGCCACAAATGTGCGCTCTGCCACAAATGTGCGCTCTGCCACAAATGTGCGCTCTGCCACAAATGTGCGCTCTGCCACAAATGTGCGCTCTGCCACAAATGTGCGCTCTGCCACAAATGTGCGCTCTGCCACAAATGTGCGCTCTGCCACAAATGTGCGCTCTGCCACAAATGTGCGCTCTGCCACAAATGTGCGCTCTGCCACAAATGTGCGCTCTGCCACAAATGTGCGCTCTGCCACAAATGTGCGCTCTGCCACAAATGTGCGCTCTGCCACAAATGTGCGCTCTGCCACAAATGTGCGCTCTGCCACAAATGTGCGCTCTGCCACAAATGTGCGCTCTGCCACAAATGTGCGCTCTGCCACAAATGTGCGCTCTGCCACAAATGTGCGCTCTGCCACAAATGTGCGCTCTGCCACAAATGTGCGCTCTGCCACAAATGTGCGCTCTGCCACAAATGTGCGCTCTGCCACAAATGTGCGCTCTGCCACAAATGTGCGCTCTGCCACAATGTGCGCTCTGCCACAAATGTGCGCTCTGCCACAAATGTGCGCTCTGCCACAAATGTGCGCTCTGCCACAAATGTGCGCTCTGCCACAAATGTGCGCTCTGCCACAAATGTGCGCTCTGCCACAAATGTGCGCTCTGCCACAAATGTGCGCTCTGCCACAAATGTGCGCTCTGCCACAAATGTGCGCTCTGCCACAAATGTGCGCTCTGCCACAAATGTGCGCTCTGCCACAAATGTGCGCTCTGCCACAAATGTGCGCTCTGCCACAAATGTGCGCTCTGCCACAAATGTGCGCTCTGCCACAAATGTGCGCTCTGCCACAAATGTGCGCTCTGCCACAAATGTGCGCTCTGCCACAAATGTGCGCTCTGCCACAAATGTGCGCTCTGCCACAAATGTGCGCTCTGCCACAAATGTGCGCTCTGCCACAAATGTGCGCTCTGCCACAAATGTGCGCTCTGCCACAAATGTGCGCTCTGCCACAAATGTGCGCTCTGCCACAAATGTGCGCTCTGCCACAAATGTGCGCTCTGCCACAAATGTGCGCTCTGCCACAAATGTGCGCTCTGCCACAAATGTGCGCTCTGCCACAAATGTGCGCTCTGCCACAAATGTGCGCTCTGCCACAAATGTGCGCTCTGCCACAAATGTGCGCTCTGCCACAAATGTGCGCTCTGCCACAAATGTGCGCTCTGCCACAAATGTGCGCTCTGCCACAAATGTGCGCTCTGCCACAAATGTGCGCTCTGCCACAAATGTGCGCTCTGCCACAAATGTGCGCTCTGCCACAAATGTGCGCTCTGCCACAAATGTGCGCTCTGCCACAAATGTGCGCTCTGCCACAAATGTGCGCTCTGCCACAAATGTGCGCTCTGCCACAAATGTGCGCTCTGCCACAAATGTGCGCTCTGCCACAAATGTGCGCTCTGCCACAAATGTGCGCTCTGCCACAAATGTGCGCTCTGCCACAAATGTGCGCTCTGCCACAAATGTGCGCTCTGCCACAAATGTGCGCTCTGCCACAAATGTGCGCTCTGCCACAAATGTGCGCTCTGCCACAAATGTGCGCTCTGCCACAAATGTGCGCTCTGCCACAAATGTGCGCTCTGCCACAAATGTGCGCTCTGCCACAAATGTGCGCTCTGCCACAAATGTGCGCTCTGCCACAAATGTGCGCTCTGCCACAAATGTGCGCTCTGCCACAAATGTGCGCTCTGCCACAAATGTGCGCTCTGCCACAAATGTGCGCTCTGCCACAAATGTGCGCTCTGCCACAAATGTGCGCTCTGCCACAAATGTGCGCTCTGCCACAAATGTGCGCTCTGCCACAAATGTGCGCTCTGCCACAAATGTGCGCTCTGCCACAAATGTGCGCTCTGCCACAAATGTGCGCTCTGCCACAAATGTGCGCTCTGCCACAAATGTGCGCTCTGCCACAAATGTGCGCTCTGCCACAAATGTGCGCTCTGCCACAAATGTGCGCTCTGCCACAAATGTGCGCTCTGCCACAAATGTGCGCTCTGCCACAAATGTGCGCTCTGCCACAAATGTGCGCTCTGCCACAAATGTGCGCTCTGCCACAAATGTGCGCTCTGCCACAAATGTGCGCTCTGCCACAAATGTGCGCTCTGCCACAAATGTGCGCTCTGCCACAAATGTGCGCTCTGCCACAAATGTGCGCTCTGCCACAAATGTGCGCTCTGCCACAAATGTGCGCTCTGCCACAAATGTGCGCTCTGCCACAAATGTGCGCTCTGCCACAAATGTGCGCTCTGCCACAAATGTGCGCTCTGCCACAAATGTGCGCTCTGCCACAAATGTGCGCTCTGCCACAAATGTGCGCTCTGCCACAAATGTGCGCTCTGCCACAAATGTGCGCTCTGCCACAAATGTGCGCTCTGCCACAAATGTGCGCTCTGCCACAAATGTGCGCTCTGCCACAAATGTGCGCTCTGCCACAAATGTGCGCTCTGCCACAAATGTGCGCTCTGCCACAAATGTGCGCTCTGCCACAAATGTGCGCTCTGCCACAAATGTGCGCTCTGCCACAAATGTGCGCTCTGCCACAAATGTGCGCTCTGCCACAAATGTGCGCTCTGCCACAAATGTGCGCTCTGCCACAAATGTGCGCTCTGCCACAAATGTGCGCTCTGCCACAAATGTGCGCTCTGCCACAAATGTGCGCTCTGCCACAAATGTGCGCTCTGCCACAAATGTGCGCTCTGCCACAAATGTGCGCTCTGCCACAAATGTGCGCTCTGCCACAAATGTGCGCTCTGCCACAAATGTGCGCTCTGCCACAAATGTGCGCTCTGCCACAAATGTGCGCTCTGCCACAAATGTGCGCTCTGCCACAAATGTGCGCTCTGCCACAAATGTGCGCTCTGCCACAAATGTGCGCTCTGCCACAAATGTGCGCTCTGCCACAAATGTGCGCTCTGCCACAAATGTGCGCTCTGCCACAAATGTGCGCTCTGCCACAAATGTGCGCTCTGCCACAAATGTGCGCTCTGCCACAAATGTGCGCTCTGCCACAAATGTGCGCTCTGCCACAAATGTGCGCTCTGCCACAAATGTGCGCTCTGCCACAAATGTGCGCTCTGCCACAAATGTGCGCTCTGCCACAAATGTGCGCTCTGCCACAAATGTGCGCTCTGCCACAAATGTGCGCTCTGCCACAAATGTGCGCTCTGCCACAAATGTGCGCTCTGCCACAAATGTGCGCTCTGCCACAAATGTGCGCTCTGCCACAAATGTGCGCTCTGCCACAAATGTGCGCTCTGCCACAAATGTGCGCTCTGCCACAAATGTGCGCTCTGCCACAAATGTGCGCTCTGCCACAAATGTGCGCTCTGCCACAAATGTGCGCTCTGCCACAAATGTGCGCTCTGCCACAAATGTGCGCTCTGCCACAAATGTGCGCTCTGCCACAAATGTGCGCTCTGCCACAAATGTGCGCTCTGCCACAAATGTGCGCTCTGCCACAAATGTGCGCTCTGCCACAAATGTGCGCTCTGCCACAAATGTGCGCTCTGCCACAAATGTGCGCTCTGCCACAAATGTGCGCTCTGCCACAAATGTGCGCTCTGCCACAAATGTGCGCTCTGCCACAAATGTGCGCTCTGCCACAAATGTGCGCTCTGCCACAAATGTGCGCTCTGCCACAAATGTGCGCTCTGCCACAAATGTGCGCTCTGCCACAAATGTGCGCTCTGCCACAAATGTGCGCTCTGCCACAAATGTGCGCTCTGCCACAAATGTGCGCTCTGCCACAAATGTGCGCTCTGCCACAAATGTGCGCTCTGCCACAAATGTGCGCTCTGCCACAAATGTGCGCTCTGCCACAAATGTGCGCTCTGCCACAAATGTGCGCTCTGCCACAAATGTGCGCTCTGCCACAAATGTGCGCTCTGCCACAAATGTGCGCTCTGCCACAAATGTGCGCTCTGCCACAAATGTGCGCTCTGCCACAAATGTGCGCTCTGCCACAAATGTGCGCTCTGCCACAAATGTGCGCTCTGCCACAAATGTGCGCTCTGCCACAAATGTGCGCTCTGCCACAAATGTGCGCTCTGCCACAAATGTGCGCTCTGCCACAAATGTGCGCTCTGCCACAAATGTGCGCTCTGCCACAAATGTGCGCTCTGCCACAAATGTGCGCTCTGCCACAAATGTGCGCTCTGCCACAAATGTGCGCTCTGCCACAAATGTGCGCTCTGCCACAAATGTGCGCTCTGCCACAAATGTGCGCTCTGCCACAAATGTGCGCTCTGCCACAAATGTGCGCTCTGCCACAAATGTGCGCTCTGCCACAAATGTGCGCTCTGCCACAAATGTGCGCTCTGCCACAAATGTGCGCTCTGCCACAAATGTGCGCTCTGCCACAAATGTGCGCTCTGCCACAAATGTGCGCTCTGCCACAAATGTGCGCTCTGCCACAAATGTGCGCTCTGCCACAAATGTGCGCTCTGCCACAAATGTGCGCTCTGCCACAAATGTGCGCTCTGCCACAAATGTGCGCTCTGCCACAAATGTGCGCTCTGCCACAAATGTGCGCTCTGCCACAAATGTGCGCTCTGCCACAAATGTGCGCTCTGCCACAAATGTGCGCTCTGCCACAAATGTGCGCTCTGCCACAAATGTGCGCTCTGCCACAAATGTGCGCTCTGCCACAAATGTGCGCTCTGCCACAAATGTGCGCTCTGCCACAAATGTGCGCTCTGCCACAAATGTGCGCTCTGCCACAAATGTGCGCTCTGCCACAAATGTGCGCTCTGCCACAAATGTGCGCTCTGCCACAAATGTGCGCTCTGCCACAAATGTGCGCTCTGCCACAAATGTGCGCTCTGCCACAAATGTGCGCTCTGCCACAAATGTGCGCTCTGCCACAAATGTGCGCTCTGCCACAAATGTGCGCTCTGCCACAAATGTGCGCTCTGCCACAAATGTGCGCTCTGCCACAAATGTGCGCTCTGCCACAAATGTGCGCTCTGCCACAAATGTGCGCTCTGCCACAAATGTGCGCTCTGCCACAAATGTGCGCTCTGCCACAAATGTGCGCTCTGCCACAAATGTGCGCTCTGCCACAAATGTGCGCTCTGCCACAAATGTGCGCTCTGCCACAAATGTGCGCTCTGCCACAAATGTGCGCTCTGCCACAAATGTGCGCTCTGCCACAAATGTGCGCTCTGCCACAAATGTGCGCTCTGCCACAAATGTGCGCTCTGCCACAAATGTGCGCTCTGCCACAAATGTGCGCTCTGCCACAAATGTGCGCTCTGCCACAAATGTGCGCTCTGCCACAAATGTGCGCTCTGCCACAAATGTGCGCTCTGCCACAAATGTGCGCTCTGCCACAAATGTGCGCTCTGCCACAAATGTGCGCTCTGCCACAAATGTGCGCTCTGCCACAAATGTGCGCTCTGCCACAAATGTGCGCTCTGCCACAAATGTGCGCTCTGCCACAAATGTGCGCTCTGCCACAAATGTGCGCTCTGCCACAAATGTGCGCTCTGCCACAAATGTGCGCTCTGCCACAAATGTGCGCTCTGCCACAAATGTGCGCTCTGCCACAAATGTGCGCTCTGCCACAAATGTGCGCTCTGCCACAAATGTGCGCTCTGCCACAAATGTGCGCTCTGCCACAAATGTGCGCTCTGCCACAAATGTGCGCTCTGCCACAAATGTGCGCTCTGCCACAAATGTGCGCTCTGCCACAAATGTGCGCTCTGCCACAAATGTGCGCTCTGCCACAAATGTGCGCTCTGCCACAAATGTGCGCTCTGCCACAAATGTGCGCTCTGCCACAAATGTGCGCTCTGCCACAAATGTGCGCTCTGCCACAAATGTGCGCTCTGCCACAAATGTGCGCTCTGCCACAAATGTGCGCTCTGCCACAAATGTGCGCTCTGCCACAAATGTGCGCTCTGCCACAAATGTGCGCTCTGCCACAAATGTGCGCTCTGCCACAAATGTGCGCTCTGCCACAAATGTGCGCTCTGCCACAAATGTGCGCTCTGCCACAAATGTGCGCTCTGCCACAAATGTGCGCTCTGCCACAAATGTGCGCTCTGCCACAAATGTGCGCTCTGCCACAAATGTGCGCTCTGCCACAAATGTGCGCTCTGCCACAAATGTGCGCTCTGCCACAAATGTGCGCTCTGCCACAAATGTGCGCTCTGCCACAAATGTGCGCTCTGCCACAAATGTGCGCTCTGCCACAAATGTGCGCTCTGCCACAAATGTGCGCTCTGCCACAAATGTGCGCTCTGCCACAAATGTGCGCTCTGCCACAAATGTGCGCTCTGCCACAAATGTGCGCTCTGCCACAAATGTGCGCTCTGCCACAAATGTGCGCTCTGCCACAAATGTGCGCTCTGCCACAAATGTGCGCTCTGCCACAAATGTGCGCTCTGCCACAAATGTGCGCTCTGCCACAAATGTGCGCTCTGCCACAAATGTGCGCTCTGCCACAAATGTGCGCTCTGCCACAAATGTGCGCTCTGCCACAAATGTGCGCTCTGCCACAAATGTGCGCTCTGCCACAAATGTGCGCTCTGCCACAAATGTGCGCTCTGCCACAAATGTGCGCTCTGCCACAAATGTGCGCTCTGCCATAAATGTGCGCTCTGCCATAAATGTGCGCTCTGCCATAAATGTGCGCTCTGCCATAAATGTGCGCTCTGCCATAAATTCGCGAAGAAAAAGGGGCAGCCGCCCTCGAAAGCCCCAAGAGAACAGTGTGCGGAGGATGCCTGTCCTCCAACAAGTATCGTATGCTCTCTCCAGATCAAAAAATATTGCTACCGTTTGGCGTTTCCGGAGAAAATTGTTCATGATATAAGTGGAGAGAGCAACAAGATGGTCAACTGCAGAACGATGCTTACGGAATCCGCATTGGGCAAGTGTTGAAAGACTGCAGGATTCCAGCCACCACGCTAAACGGTAATTCACCATACGCTCCAAAACCTTACAGACACTACTCGTGAGAGAAATGGGGCGATAGCTAGAGGGGAGATGTTTGTCCTTTCCAGGTTTCGGAACAGGAACGACGATAGCATCCCGCCATCGTCTGGGAAAAGTACTGTCGGTCCACATTCGATTATAAAGGCGAAGGAAGTAACGCAGACTATGGATTGATAAATGCAGCAACATTTGGACGAGGATACCATCCGGTCCTTGGGCGGAGGAGCGAGAAGGGAGTGCATGTTGGAATTCCCGCATGCAGAAAACAGTATTTTAGCTTTCGCGATTTTGAGAGGAGAAAGCAAGATGTCGCACTTCCGCTGCACGTTTCTTCGGGAGAAACGCTGGCGGGTAATTTGAAGAGCTCTAAATCTCAGCAAAGTGCTGACCCAATGAGTTAGAAATTGCGACGGGGTCCACTAATGTATCACGCGCCACAGTGATCCGAGAGACTGGGGAGAAACTAGGCGCGCCAGATAACCGTCGAATCCGACTCCAAACTTCCGAGGAGGGAGTGAAGGTGTTAAATGAGCTAATAAAGAATTTCCAGCTTGCCTTCTTGCTATCGCGGATGACACGACGGCAACGCGCACGGAACTGCTTATAGCGGATACAGTTGGCCAAAGTAGGATGGTGGCGGAAAACGCGGAGAGCACATCGCCGCTCACGTATTGCGTCACGGCATGCCTCGTTCCACCAAGGAAATGGGGGGCGCCGGGGCAATTCGGTGGTGCGTGGTATTGAATGTTCCGCAGCTGTAAGAATAACGTCGGTAATATGTGTGACCTCATCGTCGACGCTGGGAATGTGACGGTCATCGAATGTCGCTAGAGACGAAAAAAGTGTCCAATCGGCTTGGGCAAAGTTCCAGCGTCGCGGGCGCATATATGGCAGTTGAGGCTGCAGTCTAAGGACACATGGAAAGTGGTCACTCGAGTGTGTAGCATCAAGGGCGAACCATTCGAAGCGCCGAGCTCGTGGAACAGTAGCGACCGCAAGGTCCAAATGAGAGAAATTTGTCGTGGAGGCAGACAAAAATGTAGGGACCCCAGTGTTGAGGCAAACTAGATCCGCTTGGTGGAAGACGTCTAGCAATAGTGAGCCACGTGGACAAGGATGTGGAGATCCTCAAAGCGGGTGGTTGGCATTGAAGTCCCCAACCAGCGAATAGGGGGGGTGGAATCTGACCAAGAAGATGAAGGAGGTCAGCTCGTGCCATTGGTGTGGACGATGGAATGTATACTGTACAAAGAGAGAACGTGTATCCGGAAAGGGAAAGACGGACGGCGCCAGCTTGGAAGGAAGTGTTTAAATGGATTGGGTGATAATGGAGAGTATCATGGAGAAGAATCATGAGTCCTCCATGTGCTGGAGTGCCTTCAACAGAGGGGAGATCATATCGGACGGACTGAACATGAGGGAGAACAAAGCGGTCATGGGGACGCAGCTTTGTTTCCTGAAGACAGAAGATGACCGGCGAGTAGGATCGTAATAGGATCGACAATTCATCCCGATTGGCTCTAATGCCGCGGATATTCCAGTGGATAATGGACATAGGGTGAACAGAAAATGGAGGAATGCGACCAAGGTCGCTGTCAACTCAACGACTGTTCAGAGCTTGCGACCGACAGCATGGAATGGCATTCAGCCGAAGGCAGAAGATCCTGGGGCATAGGTTGTTCAGGATCAGCTCCTGCCACCAGCGATCGGCCGGTTGATCGGCCGCCAGCAGTGCGCCTCGGCGACAAGACGTCCGAGGGCGATTTCCGCCAGGTGGTGCTGTAGATGGGACACGCCTTGGCGGAGAAGGAGATGAACTGGGTTTCTTATTAGCCTTCTTGGAAATATGATGTTTAGATGAAGGAGGTACCGATGGCTGTGAAGTTAGGGTACGTAAAGAATCTTCACGAGTATGCTCTTTTTTCGAAGACTTGGTGTCTGACTTGTGGGCTAGAGATTTAGCAGAACCCGAAGAAGGGTGAGCCATAGAGTGGGCAGGTGAAAGTGGTGAGGTTGAACGGGCGATCTTTGCGCTGGCCGATCTGACGACCATGGTACTAAAGGTGAGGTCGCAAGTCTGCGTGGCCGCCTCCTTCGTTGGCCGAGGAGAAGCAAGGACAGTGCTGTATTTTCCTGTCTGAGGCACAGTGGGCTGTCGGCTGGCGAATAGTTTTCGAGCAGCATAGGTCGACACCTTTTTCTTCACTCTGATTTCCTGGATGAGCTTTTCGTCCTTAAAAACACGACAATCTCGAGAGGAAGCAGCGTGGTCACCCATAAAGTTGATGCAGCGAGGGGATGGAGGTGGACAAGCATCCTCATGGGCATCCTTGCCACACTTAACATTTGGCCGGATTGGAACAGGACTGGCTGGTGTGATTGAACCGCTGGCATCGATAGCAACGCGTAGGGTTTGGGACGTAAGGGCGAACGGAAATTGTCTCATGGCCTGCTTTGATTTTCGATGGGAGTTGAACTTTGTCAAATGTCAAGAAGAGAGTGCGGGTTGGAATGATGTTCGTGTCAACCCTTTTCATAACCCTATGAACAGCCGTTACGCCCTGGTCAGACAGGTAGTGCTGAATTTCTTCGTCAGACAATCCATCGAGGGAGCGTGTATAAACGACTCCACGCGAGGGATTTAAAGTGCGGTGCGGTTCAACCCGGACAGGGAAGGTGTGGAAAAGTGAAGTACGCATCAATTTTTGTGCCTGGAGGGCACTGACCGTTTCTAACAACAGGGTGCCATTCCGTAATCTGGAACAAGACTTTACAGGACCTGCAATTGTGTCGACACCTTTCTGAATAATGAAAGGGTTGACCGTGGAGAAGTCGTGACCTTCGTCAGACCGAGAAACAACAAGGAACTGTGGCAACGATGGAAGAACTGCCTGTGGCTGAGACTCAGTGAACTTACGCTTTTGAGCAGACATAGTGGAAGGTGAGGAAACCATTGCGGAAGAATCCCCCGCCGCAGCGGAGAAAAGGGCAAAGAGAAGAAGTAAGGAAAAGAGGACAGAGGAAGGACGAAGACTTTCAAGCGTAGAAAGCAAGGAATTTGTAACAGTTTTGAGCGTCCGTCTCCGGACGTAGGCACAAACTATACTCCCAGAGGGGGAGAAAGGGAAGGAAAGAGCCCGAGGTGAGGGGGGGGGGCGAAGATGGGGGATGGTGAAGGATGCGGGAAGGGAAGGTATGCAGACCGGAAAGGAGGGCCACATTAGCTCGGGGTCCCGTGCTCGCTATGCACGTATCCACAACAGAGTTGTGGCTCCCCTGGGGGCGGGGGGTTAAGTAAGTTGTTTGAAAAAATAGTGTTACCATTACACGCCCCTGTAGCGCATATCAGAATGGTTTTCCATCACCGCAGTAAGTGTTTTCGCGGCGGCGTTAATCTTGTGTCGACGAGCTATGGGCTATTCTAGCAATAGACCTTAAGGCAGGTCGAGACCTGAGACGCCGGCATTAAACATGAGAAGAACAATGCAGCTTTCACGTGTGTCAGAGGAGAGTGCCCTTTCTGGTCGGCTGTCATGAGCGAGCTCGGAAGTTGAACTTTGGTTGAGGCTCTGGAATCCCTCCTCCTGCCGACCGCACGCGCGCACGGCCTGGTTTGGAGCGTAAACTGTGGCGCATAGGTGATATGAATTTTCTTGGGTGTTATGCGTGAATGCGACTGTGAGGTGGCCATGTTTTGGGGAGGCCGAGCAGACTGTTGGTCTGTTTGGCAGCCAGGGACAGGTTATTGGGTGAGGGTGCTCGGGCGCGGCTGTTGCACTATTTTACGAGCATGTCTGTGCACTGTGCGGTGCTTTATTTGGAGAGTTTAAGAGTACAGAGCTCGTCTGCAGATATCTACATCTACATCTACATTTATACTCCGCGAGCCACCCAACGGGGTGTGGCGGAGGGCACTTTACGTGTCACGGTCATTACCTCCCTTTTCTGTTCCAGTCGCGTATGGTTCGCGGGAAGAACGACTGTCTGAAAGCCTCCATACGCGCTCGAATCTAATTTTACATTCGTGATCATCTCGGGAGGTGTAAGTAGGGGGAAGCAATATATTCGATACCTCATCCAGAAACGCACCCTCTCGAAACCTGGCGAGGAAGCTACACCACGATGCAGAGCGCCTCCCTTGCAGAGTCTGCCACTTGAGTTTGCTAAATATCTCCGTAACGTTATCACGGTTACCAAATAACCCTGTGACGAAACGCGCCGCTCTTCTTTGGATCTTCTCTATCTCCTCCGTCAACCCGATCTGGTACGGATCCCACACTGATGAGCAATACTCAAATATAGGTCGAACGAGCGTTTTGTAAGCCACCTCCTTTGTTAATGGACTACATTTTCTAAGGATTCCCCCAATGAATCTCAACCTGGCACCCGCCTTACCAACAATTAATTTTATATGATCATTCCACTTCAAATCGTTCCGTGTGCATACTCCCAGATATTTTACAGAAGTAACTGCTACCAGTGTGTTGCGCTATCATATAATCATACAATAAAGGATCCTTTCTATGTATTCACAATACATTACGTTTGTCTATGTTAAAGGTCAGTGGCCACTCCCTGCACGAAGTGCCTATCCGCTGCAGACTGTATACTACAGCATCATCCGCGAAAGCCGCATGGAACTTCCGACACTATCTACTAGGTCATTTATATATATTGTGAAAAGCAATGGTCCCGTAACACTTCCCTGTGGCACGCCAGAGGTTACTTTAACGTCTGTAGACGTCTCCCCATTGATGACAACATGCTGTGTTCTGTTTGCTAAAAACTCTTCAATCCAGCCACACAGCTGGTCTGATATTCCGTAGGCTCTTACTTTGTTTATCAGGCGACAGTGCGGAACTGTATTGAATGCCTTCCGGAAGTCAAGGAAAATACCATCTACCTGGGAGCCTGTATCTAATATTTTCTGGGTCTCATGAACAAATAAAGCGGGTTGGGTCTCTCGCGATCTCTGTTTCCGGAATCCATGTTGATTCCTACATAGTAGATTCTGGGTTTCCAAAAACGACATGATACGCGAGCAAAAAACGTGTTCTAAAATTCTACAACAGATCGACGTCAGAGATATAGGTCTATAGTTTTGCGCATCTGCTCGACAACCCTTCTTGGAGACTGGCACTACCTGTCCTCTTTTCCAATCATTTGGAATCTTCCGTTCCTCTAGAGACTTGCGGTACCCGGCTGTTAGAAGGGGGCAAGTTCTTTCGCGTGCTCTGTGTAGAATCGAATTGGTATCCCGTCAGGTCCAGTGGACTTTCCTCTGTTGAGTGATTCCAGTTGCTTTTCTATACCTTGGACACTTATTTCGATGTCAGCCATTTTTTATTTTGTGCGAGGATTTAGAGAAGGAACTGCAGTGCGGTCTTCCTCTGTTTTTTTTTTTTTTTTTGTGGTTTTCGGGCGCACAACTTCAATGGTCATTAGCGCCCTGACTACTCTAAGAATGCACCGCGAGGCACAAGTTGACAACAACAACTAAAAGGGAAAACACAATAAAAGACAGACTGACAGGCATAGGATTAAAAAACATCATCAAATGTCCTTAGCGAGGTTTGTCAAATTGATAAAACAAAGAACACGAGCAGCTGCTCGTGGGTCATCCGCTAAAATGGCATCTAAAGTAGTAGGCAGGTTAAGATCGAGGCGCAGTGTTTTAAGATCGGGACAGGACATTAAAATGTGACGAACCGTCAGCAAGTGCCCACATGGGCAGAACGGCGCCGGCGCAGCCGTCAGCAGATGGCGATGGCTGAACCGGCAGTGTCCAATTCTTAACCTTGCTAAAACGACCTCCTCCCGCCGAGAAGGGCGTGAGGAGGACGTCCAAGCCACGGGAAGAGGTTTTAAGGCCCGAAGCTTGTTGTCGGTAAGTGCAGCCCAATCGGCATGCCACAGCGACACAACGCGCCGACAAATGACCCTGCTAAAATCGGACGAAGGGACACAACAAGAAGCTGTCCGAGGCTGGAGGACCGCAGCCTTGGCCGCGGCATCTGCAGCTTCGTTCCCAGGGATACCGACATGGCCAGGAACCCACATAAAGCTAACCGGCGTACCGACGTCCACCAGCTGCTGAAGAGAGCGTTGGATCCGGTGTACGAAAGGGTGAACCGGGTACGGATCACTGAGGCTCTGGATGGCGCTCAGGGAATCTGAGCAGATGACATAAGCAGAATGTCGGTGGCGGCAGATGTACAGAACAGCCTGGTAGAGGGCAAAGAGCTCAGCTGTGAAGACCGAACAATGGCCATGGAGCCGGTATTGGAAACTTTGTGCCCCGACAATAAAGGAACACCCGACCCCGTCATTGGTCTTAGAGCCATCTGTATAAATGAAAGTCATGTTGTTGAACTTCGAACGAAGTTCCAAAAAACGGGAGTGGTAGACCGAACCGGGGGTGACCTCTTTTGGGAGCGAGCTGAGGTCGAGGTGAACGCGGACCTGAGCCTGGAGCCAAGGTGGCGTGCGGCTCTCGCCCACTCGAAAGGTTGCAGGGAGTGAAAAATGAAGGTGTTGAAGGAGGCGACGAAAGCGAACTCCAAGGGGAAGCAAGGCAGAGACATCCAACCCGTATTGAAGGTCAAGAGAGTCGTCAAAAAAGGAACGATAAGAAGGATGGTCGGGCATTGACAGTAGCCGACAGGCATACCGACAAAGCAGTATATCGCGCCGGTAGGTGAGTGGCAATTCGCCAGCGTCAGCATGAAGACTCTCGACGGGACTGGTATAAAACGCTCCGATCGCAAGTCGTAAACCCCGATGTTGTATGGAGTTGAGGCGGCGTAAGATGGATGGCCGTGCAGAGGAGTATACGAAGCTCCCATAATCCAGCTTGGAGCGGACGATCGACCGATATAGACGAAGTAGGACGGTTCGATCCGCTCCCCACGACATACCACTGAGAACACGGAGGACATTTAAAGAACGGGTACAACGGGCGGCCAAATATGACACATGTGGAGACCAGCTAAGTTTCCTGTCAAAGGTAAGGCCTAAAAATTTGATTGTCTCCACGAGTGGGAGAGCAACGGGACCGAGTCGTAAGGACGGTGGGAGAAACTCTTTGTAGCGCCAGAAGTTAATACAGACCGTCTTCTCGGCAGAAAAACGGAAGCCATTGGCGACACTCCAGGAGTAAAGACTGTCAAGAGAACGCTGAAGACAGCGCTCCAAGACACGTGGACACTGCGCGCTGCAATAGATGGTAAAATCGTCCACGAAAAGGGAGCCTGATACATCAGCTGGGAGGCAATCCATTATTGGATTGATCGCGATGGCGAAGAGAGCGACGCTCAAAACTGAGCCCTGTGGCACCCCATTCTCCTGGCGAAAGGTGTCGGACAGGACAGAACCCACACGTACCCGAAACTGTCGATCCATTAAAAAGGAACGAATAAAAAGAGGGAGGCGACCGCGAAAGCCCCACGTATGCATGGTGCGGAGAATGCCCGCCCTCCAACAGGTGTCGTAAGCCTTCTCCAAATCAAAGAACACAGCCGCGGTCGGGCGCTTCCGCAAGAAGTTATTCATGATGAAGGTCGACAAGGTAACCAGATGGTCGACAGCAGAGCGGCGCCTTCGAAATCCACATTGTACATTGGTAAGTAGGCGTCGAGACTCGAGCAGCCAAACCAATCTAGAGTTAACCATTCGCTCCATCACTTTACAGACACAGCTGGTAAGCGAGATGGGTTGATAACTGGAAGGCAAGTGCTTGTCCTTCCCCGGCTTAGGAATCGGGACAATAGACTCGCGCCAGCATGCGGGAACATGTCCCTCAATCCAGATGCGATTGTATGTACGAAGAAGAAAACCTTTACCCGCAGGAGAAAGGTTCTTCAGCATCTGAATATGAATAGAATCAGGCCCTGGAGCGGAGGACCGTGATCGGCCAAGTGCGGTTTCGAGTTCCCGCATGGTGAATGGGGCATTATAACTTTCACAATTCGAGGAGCGGAAGTCACGTGGCCTAGCCTCCTCGGCCTGTTTGCGGGGGAGGAAGGCAGGGTGGTAATGAGCGGAGCTCGAAACCTCGGCGAAAAAGCGGCCGAAGGCATTGGAGACAGCCTCAGGGGCCACAAGGACTTCATTCGCGACCTTCAAGCCAGAAATTGGGGAGTGGACCTTAGTGCCAGATAGCCGGCGCAGGCTACCCCAGACAACAGAAGAAGGAGTAGAACTGTTGAAGGTGTTGGTGAAAGCAGCCCAGCTGGCTTTCTTGCTTTCTTTAATAATACGACGACACTGAGCACGTAATCGTTTATAATTAATACAATTCGCCACTGTAGGGTGGCGTTGAAAGGTGCGTAAAGCACGTCGACGAGCACGTATAGCGTCCCTACATGCTGCGGTCCACCAGGGGACCGGTACGCGACGTGGAGAAGAGGTAGGGTGAGGGATGGAATATTCAGCAGCAGCGAGAGTGACTTCCTTGAGGTGTGCGACTTGACGATCGCAGCTTGTGAAGGTTTGATCCTGAAAGGTCGCCCTGGAAGAGAAGAGCCCCCAGTCTGCCTTGGAGATGGTCCAACGAGAGGAGCACGGAGAGGGAGTATGCTGCAGGAGATGGATAATACACGGGAAGTGGTCGCTCGAATATGTATCAGCAAGGGCATACCACTCAAACCGGCGTGCAAGTTGGGGAGTACATATAGAGAGGTCTAAATGGGAATAGGTATGAGATGTGTCCGAAAGAAAAGTAGGGGCGCCAGTATTGAGGCAGACAAGATTGAGCTGGTTGAAAAGGTCTGCTAACAAGGAGCCCCTCGGGCAGGATGCTGGAGAGCCCCAAAGAGGATGGTGGGCATTGAAGTCTCCAGTTAACAAAAATGGTGCAGGTAGCTGAGCAATAAGTTGCGTCATGTCTGCCCTGGTAACGGCAGATGACGATGGAGCGTAAACGGTACAAAAGGAAAACGTAAAAGTGGGGAGAGTAATGCGGATGGCAACTGCCTGCAGGCCGGTGTGCAACGAAATGGGATCGTAGTAAATATCATCCCGGACCAGCAACATAACCCCTCCATGAGCTGGGATACCTACCACAGGGGGTAGGTCAAAACGCACAGAGCTGTAGTGTGCCAAGGCAATTTGATCGCATGGGCGTAGCTTCGTTTCCTGGAGGGCTACGACGAGCGGACGATGCGAGCGGAGCAGCAACTTCAAGTCCTCTCGGTTGGAGCGAACGCTGCGAATATTTCAGTTAATAAGTGCCATCGTAAGAAAAGGAAGATGAGAGAAGGGGTCACCTCGAAGGCCGCTTAGAGCCTGGCTTCGAGCGAGCACTGCCGTCGCTAGCAGGAGGCGGACAGTCATCGTCCATGGGGTCTATAGGGTCATCGGCCATCTCAGGAGGATGGCCGGGAGGGGGAGCTTCCTCCGCCGGTGAACGGCCAGATGTTCGGCTACCAGCGGTGCGGCCAGGCGAAACGGATGACGACCTGGGGCGGCAACCGCTGGGTGGCGCAGGAGAAGAAAGGCGCCGCGGCGGAGAAGGAGAACTGTGCTTCCTATGCGCCTTTTTAGAAGGACGTTTGGTGGAAGTACGGGTCGAAGGCTGGGAGGTCGAGGGACGGAGGAAGTCTGCACGGGATGGTTCCTTCTTGAAGGCCCGTGCATCTGACTTCGGGGTCTTCGACTGAGCAGAAGCTGAGGAAGTGGCTGGTGTCTGTGGGGTGATGGGAGGAAGAGGAGACGTCGACCGCGCGACCTTAGCACTGGCCGAACGGACGACCGAGGTGCTGAAGGTCAGATCGCATGTCTGGGTTGCTACCTCCCGGGTAGTCCGAGGAGAGGCGAGGACAGTGCTGTATTTCCCCGCTGGGAGCAGCGTGGGCTTCCTACTAGCCAATAGCTTGCGAGCAGCCGAGGTGGACACTCTCTCTTTGACCCGAATTTCTTGGATACAGCGTTCTTCCTTATAGACAGGACAGTCGCGGGAGGATGCGGCATGGTCACCCTGACAGTTCACACAACGAGGAGACAGAGGTGGACAGTCACCCTCATGGGCATCCCTGCCACAAGTGACACATTTAGCCGCATTGGAACAAGACTGTCGAGTGTGATTGAAACGCTGACACTGGTAGCTGCGCGTAGGTGTCGGGACATAGGGGCGAACAGAAATAACCTCGTAGCCCGCCTTGATGCGCGATGGCAGCTTAACACTATCGAAGGTTAAGAAAAGTGTCCGGGTCGGTACAAGGTCATTGTTGACCTTTTTCATGACCCGATGGACAGCCGTCACGCCCTGCTCAGCGAGGAAAGATTGAAGCTCCTCGTCAGTCAATCCGTCGAGAGAGCTACTATAGACTACACCACGAGACGAATTCAAAGTGCGGTGGGCCTCCACCCGGACAGGGAACGTGTACAAGAGTGTGGCCCGAAGCAGTTTTTGTGCCTGAAAGGCACTCTCAGTTTCTAGTAATAAGGTACCGTTACGCAACCTGGTACAAGATTTGACAGATCCGGCTATGGCATCTACGCCCTTCTGGATAACGAAAGGGTTGACAGAGGAAAAATCCTTTCCGTCCTCAGATCGAGAAACTACGAGGAACTGTGGGGCAGGCGGTAGTATTTTTGTCACTGTTGGCTGGTCACGTTTCCGTTTGTGGGTCAAAGTCGAAAGCGATGGAGTAGAATCCATTGCGGAGGAATCCCCCATGATTGCCAGCGTCTCCGATGGCGCGCTCCTTCCTTGTGGGGACCCTCTCAGAGGGCACTCCCGCCTTAGGTGAATGTTTACACCTCAGGTCACACCTCCCGAGAAACAGACGGAGGGACCAATCGGCATGGTCAGAAGGTATCAGCTCAGGCAATCACCCCTCCCCGGGCCTGGCCTTTACCAGGGGGTACGCGCGTGCCTTACATGTCTACCCAGGGCGGGGAATTACGCGTTACCCCGTCACCGGCTACGCGTGCGAACGCGTGGGTCGGCCTTCAGACACGCACAGGGAGGAAGGATGAAGAGGAAAAAGAAGAGAGAGGGAGAAAGAGGACAGACTGTCTCAAACGCCGAGGCGGAGACCAGAGAAGGCAAGGAGAAGAAGGCAATGAGAAAGCAAGGAGAAGGAGGCAAGGAGAAGGCAAGGAGAAGAAGGCAATGAGAAGGCAAGGAGGAGTCAAGGGAAAGAGTAAGGAAGACAGTGAAGTGGAGAAGAGCAAGGAAAGGAACCAACAAAAGGAAGGAAGAAACGAGAAGTGAAAAACCAAAAAGACCACGATTATAGGTCGTGAAACCGTCCGTCTCCGGACGCAGGCGCTAACTACCCCCGTGAGGGGGATGGACTCCTTTTAGTCGCCTCTTACGACAGGCAGGAATACCTCGGGCCTATTCTAATCCCCGGACCCGCAGGGGGGCCTAACTTTGTTGTTGAACCACGGTGGGTTTTTCCCGTCCCTCACAGTTTTACTCGGCACGTACCTGTCTAAAACGCATTTTACGATTGCCTTAATCTTTTTCCATAAACTCAACATTGTCAGTGTCTGAACAGAAACTTTCGTTTTGATTTGTTAGGTTATCTCTGGCTTCAGCCAGCTTTCTGTACAGATAACGATTTCAGCTTCGGTGCTTTCTATCAGCGCTTGAAGTTCTGGTATTTTACCAATGCAGCTTCGACAGTTTACAATTACAATACCGATTGCTGCTTGGCCCCCGCATGTCCTGACTCTGCCCTGCACCCTTTGAGGCTGCTGCCCTTTCTGTACTTGCCCGAGGCCATCTAACCTAAAATACCGCCCAGTCCACGCCACACAACCCCTGCTACCCGTGTAGCCGCTTGCTGCGTGTAGTGGACTCCTGACTTATCCAGCGGAACCCGAAACCCCACCACCCTATGGCGCAAGTCGAGGAATCTTGCAGCCCACACGGTCACAGAACCGTCTCAGCCTCTGATTCAGACCCTCCACTCGGCTCTGTACCAAAGGTCCGCAGTCAGTCCTGTCGATGATGCTGCAGATGGTGAGCTCTGCTTTCATCGCGCTAGCGAGACTGGCAGTCTTCACCAAATCAGATAGCCCCCGGAAGCCAGAGAGGATTTCCTCCGATCCATAGCGACACACACATTGGTGCCGACAGAGCGACCACCTGCAGATGGGTGCACCCTGTACCCTTCATGGCATCCAGAAGGACCCTTTCCACATCTGGAATGACTCACCCCAGTATGCACACTGAGTGCACATTGGTTTTCTTCCCCTCTCTTGCTGCCATATCCCTAAGGAGCCCCATTACACGCCTGACGTTGGAGCTCCCAATTACCAGTAAGCCCACCCTCTGTGACTGCCCCGATCTTGCAGACTGAGGGGCAACCTCTGGAACAGGACAAGCAGCCATGTCCGGCTGAAGATCAGTATCAGCCTGAGACAGCGCTTGAAACCAGTTCGTCAGACAAACTGGAGAGGCCTTCCGTTCAGCCCTCCGGAATGTCTTTCGCCCCCTGCCACACCTCGAGACGACCTCCCACTCTACCACGGTGAGGAATCAGCCTCAATGTGGGCAGTATCCCGGGCAGCCAGTCTTAGTCCGATCGGGGGATGCGTGGGACGAGCTGGCCGTCCTCGACAAACCCCCATACGGACCCCCACAGTGATGCCCATTGGCAACAGCCTCAAGCTGTGTGATCGAAGGCAACACTGCCTGAAGCTGGGAGCGAAGGGATGCCAACTCAGCCTGCATCCGAACACAGCAGTTCCAGTCCCTATCCATGCTAAAAACTTGTGCGAAGAACGTCTGAACTAATCTAGAGAGAGCACCAACAATTCGACAAAATTTAAACGGTTATTAAAATACAAGATTGCCTAGTAAATGCAGTAATGCTGCTACTTGCGCACTGCTGACACTGCTCGGCGGCGGAAGGAGACTACGCGATTTTACACTATTCAGGTACTAAAACGCGATGCTGCAACTCTCAAATACTATAATACGCCCGAAATTTATGAATTAAACAATGCAAACACCAAAAACACGCAAAGAAATTAAGAATTGAACTAAGTAACAAATAAGTGAGCTAAGAGTATACGACCTGCTGCTGCAGCTGCTTATCCAACGGCGGCTGGGAGTACTGCATTAGTTAAGAGCAGTTTGCTATTGTGTGGTGAAATTAGGAGTTGTTTACATGTTTGTGGTCTGTATCAGATGACCAGTCAGATCAGTGCGGGTGTTTTCTGACAAAAATACTCCACGACTAAATGAAAGGGCTCGAAATAAATAGATTGCAGTCCTTACTTCCCCGAGCAGCACAGCGCAGTCTGCCGTTTTTGCGTAAAAACCGCTCAATCTGGTCAGCCTGTGAGTCAACAAATAACTGGACAAATTTATCTGTAGAGGAGTTACAGGTCTGGATTCGAATAAATATCTTGATGGGTGTGGTTGTGTTGCCAAGTGCCAGCCTGGGTGGCAGAGCGGTTCTAGTCGCTACAGTCAAACCGCGCGACCGCTGCGGTCGCGGGTTCGAGTGCTGCCTCGGGAGTGGATGTGTGTGATGTCCTTAGGGTAGTTAGGTTTAAGTAATTCTAAGTTATAGGGGACTGATGACTTCTGATGTTGAGCCATGGAGCCCAGAGCCATTTGAACCATTTTTTTGTGTTGCCAAGTGTAGTGCACTACTGGAGTTCTGAACCTGCCTTAGGTCAGCCCTACATATCGAAACCTAGGAGAGGCAAAAGTTTCAAAAAGGTGTATCCCAAATAAATAAAGTACACTCCCTCTTTCCATCAGCCTATGCACTGAAATTATTTACCAAAATTAGCTGTTTGGCTATTTGGCCGTAAATGTTTTGCATTATTTTGCAGGTTTGTATGGTATGGGACTTCTCGGTGTGATACAATATACTCCCTAAATGAAGGGAATTCGTTCCTCCATATATGGGCCTAGTGCGGGGGGGTGAGTCGTTTTACCCAAAACGTATAGGAGGTTGAGTCCTTGTGGCTTAGTTTAGTGGTGATGAGGTACGTTTGTAACAATTTTCTTACGTTGGTAGTTTAAGCGTAAGTGATCTGCCAGAATTCAAACTCTGGCACTGGTTCCTAGGAAGAGGTGGTGGTCTGGTCCTCAAAAAGTAGTTGAAATTAGGTAGTTTAACACGTGCACAGGCGACGAATATACATGGTGAAGGGCAAGGGACCGTTATGATGTCAAACTCGGCAAGTTCCAGCGTGCCCAGCGACGTGGGAGCGATCGCTGGTCTACCGGCTAGCGCGGGCCACCCCCGCGCACTGCAGTAGGCATCAGAAGCACGTGCGCTGGCAGGCGCCGGACCGCGCGCCATCGGCAAGCGAGCGATAGCCTCACGAGACGGCCGTTGGCAGTGGGTCCGTGCGCTGGCCAGCGGGGCGGCGACGATTTGAACTAATTCATTTGGAGTGCGAACGTTGTGGCGACTGCATTGCGACATCAAAGATGTGTACTGATTGTGTTTGAGAAGAAGTGATGACCGTACCGCTTGAAATAAAGCCTTCAGTCCCTTTCCCCCTGCAAAATCAAAGGGTGTGAGTTAGGTTACTGTAAGTGCAATTTATTATTTGACGCTATATTGATGGGTCACCAGTGAAAAAAGATAAGTGACCGCGAAAGTTCGTACATGTGATAGATTATGGTGTTTGAATTTGAAGTTCGGACAGATTTTTGTTGTGGGTGTAGAGGAAATCTGACATCTTCATTCAATGTTCGTGGACGTAGGCGTATAATAATGAATGAGAATGAATAATAAAGACAAGTACTGTTTTGCATGCATTATCCCATTGGAATTTGAATTTCGCGTCTTTTTTTCTGGAGGCTTAGGTTAGTGGACGTAGCCCAACTAGTCTATTTTGCCGCCAAACTCCGAAACTCCCGCGATTTTTTCTGGGTTTAGGTTAGTGGACATAGCACAATTCGCGTATTTTCCCGCCAAAATCCGCCATCTTGGATGACGTCATTTGCTATTGGTAAATCTACATGCATCCGTCTTGGATGACGTCATCGCCGCCATCTTTAATAAATTTGGCAACAATGGAAAATGGGGTGGTACGTACTTAGTCCCACTACTTCAGATATCTGTCCATCTAAATATCCGTCCAGTCATCCCCCAGACCAGCCGGCTGATGTTTACTCACTATACCTGCTCTCCAGCAATTGCCTAATCACATACACTGAGCAAATGGCTTCCTGAATAGCCCAGAACTTTGTTCCCCTGCACCTCCAAAGAGGCATGTAAACCGTGTCTTTCCCAGCCAGCAAACCCAACGTCATTCACGCTTAGATTCGAATTGCGCATTCCGCTAACAAGTTACCACTCACAAACGTTAAACAGTCACATAGATGAAACCCTGTGTGCGCTTGCAAAAACACACAATCATAAAAAAAATTCTCCCTGTCTAAGGATAGATTGGTGTGCATTTAGAACAGAGAAAAGTAATTCCTAGCACAATCTTACAGAAGTGAAAAATGATCTCAATTTCAGTTATCCTACTTTGCTTGTAGATGTCCTAATGATACAGTGGTAGGTGAGTCGCATCATCTACTCACCCATTCCTTCAACACACTGTCACAGAACTTGTTCTACTTATATTCCATCCACAATGTTCTTATCATTTCGTACAAGCATTTACGTCCCCATTCGCTACACATCTCGTTTAGCTCAATAGAACAATTTTATTTTCCACACATAGTCATATTCCATGAACAATTAAGCCCAGTAAAGTATGCATGCATATAGCCAAATACACGATGACTTACCCACCTACACAGCTCCCCCACTTAGGGTAGGACATTTAATATTATATACTTAAACCCATAGCCAACCCAAAAATTTTCAAACACGTATAGTGTCCCTGTAGTAAAGATATTCCTTTTCTATACGGTACAAAATCACCTTTAACATCACAGCAGCCTCAGCGGACCCAAGTCGCTCTGAGAACTGTTCTACCTATTCGAGATCTGACACAAATGCGTTATTCTTTCTGATCCGAACCTGCTTCCTTTCTACAGACATCTCCAGACATGGGTATTACAAAAACATTGTATTTAGAGAGAATACATTATACATAGGGGATAAATAGATCTTGCAAATAAGTGATAAATACGTAGTTCATTAGCAGTATTACTTTTCAAAATTGGCTAATTTTATGGCGAGGTTGCAAGGCGTTGAGTTATTAAGGTATCGTTAAGGAAATGGTAAGTTGAAGTTGAGCATGGTGGTTATAAAGTATACCTTAAGGGAGATTATGTCGACTTTTAGGCAGGGTATGGATTTCAATTTTAGTACTGCGATAGCAGAGGTGAAAGTATATGTACTCATATGAATGGTAGCGATATCTGTATTTCCAGACCAGCAGATGTCGATGGGGTGTATTTTGGAATGCTTAGCTCGTTGTCGAATGTCGTTCAAGTGAGATTGAGATTGTAAAATTTAGTTGTAGGGATGGAGTTACACAAGGTTGATTTCATACAATGATTGTCTGTACAGGGTGTTACAAAAAGGTACAGCCAAACTTTCAGGAAACATTCCTCACACACAAATGAAGAAAGGATGTTATGTGGACATGTGTCCGGAAACGCTTAATTTCCATGTTAGAGCTCATTTTAGTTGCGTCATCTACGCTTCCACCTACGCTCAATGGAGCACATTAGGATTTCATACGGGATACTCTACCTTGTAAGTAGGCAGTTTATGTTTTCTTATTGGCAACGATACGTAGCGCTCAGTATGAAAATCACTGGCTGTGCTGTGTGCAGTCTGGTTAGTTTGCATTGTCTGCCATTGTAGTGTTGGGCAGCTGGATGTGAACAGCGCGTAGCGTTGCGCAGTTTCAGGTGAGCCGCCAGCAGTGGTGGATGTGGATAGAGAAACGACGGAGTTTTGAAATTTGTAAGACTGGATGTCATGAACTATGTATATTATGATTTTTCAACACTATTAAGGTAAATACATTGTTCTCTATTAAAATCTTTCATTTGCTAACTATGCCTGTCAGTAGTTAGTGCCTTCCGTAGTTTGAATCTTATTTAGCTGGCAGTAGTGGCGCTCGCTGTATTGCAGTAGTTCGAGTAATGAAGATTTTTGTGAGGTAAGCGATTTGTGAAAAGTATAGGTTAATGTTAGTCAGGGCCATTCTTTTATAGGGTTTATTGAAAGTCAGATTGCGTTGCGCTAAAAATATTGTGTCAGTTTAAGCACAGTCTTGTATAATTGTTCTAAGGGGACGTTTCAACCTGTGCTGCTAGAACATGTGCCTTTACAAGTACGACACAACATGTGGTTCATGCTCGATTGATCTCCTGCACATTTCAGTCGAAGTGTTCGTACGCTTTCCAACAACAGATTCGGTGACTGCTGGATTGGTAGAGGCGGACCAATTCCATGGCCTCCAGGCTCTCCTGACCTCAACCATCTTGAGTCATTTATGGGGGTATTTGAAATGCTCTTGTCTATGCAACCCCGGTAACAAATGTAGAGACTCTTCGTTCTCATATGGTGGACGGCTGTGATACAATACGCCATTCTCCGAGGCTGCATCAGCGCATCAGGGATTCCATGTGAAGGAGGGTGGATGCATGTATCCTCGCTCACTGAGGACATTTTGAACATTTCCTGTAACAAAGTGTTTGAAGTCACGCTGGTACGTTCTGTTGCTGTGTGTTGCCATTCCATGATTAATGTGATTTGAAGAGACGTAATAAAATGAGCTCTAACATGGGAAGTAAGCGTTTCCGGACATGTCCACATAACATTCTTTCTTTGTGTGTGAGGAATGTTTCCTGAAAGATTGGCCGTACCTTTTTGTAACACCCTGTATATGCTTGGTCCAGTGCAGGTGACCAGTGCGGGAGTGATTCACGTTTCCAGTTAAAGGATCCATGCGAGATGGCTGAAGTGCGGTATTATCTAAATGCTTTAATAGGGCAGTAATATGTGCAGGATAGCTTTGATGATCTGTTCGGGGGTTTTAGGAGATTCAATAGGAGCATGTGTTTGGGTTGGGTCGTTATTCAGTCTAATGTAAATCGGCTGCTTCTTCAAACAATATTTTTATTTAGTTGAGAGAGAAAAATGATTTTGTGTGCTCGTATGTTCCTAGACACGGGAAGGAAATTAATTTCCTTAGTAAAAAATTGTAAGCTTGATTTAGAATGTTACACAGCTGAGATCAGTATTCACGAGTGGAAATATAAATTTGTTTCTATTTAGGCAGAGGTCTACAGCACACTAAAGCAAGAGGATTGTGGAGAACTAATTTGGAGTGTGTATATTGGGAATTATGTTGTGCGAGCGATAATGTTATATGGACTATATTAGTATGTGCTTGATATCGATAAGCAAGTCGACAATTATATAATATGGGCAAAATAGGTGTTTCTGTAATACCCATGTCTGGAGATGTCTGTAGAAAGGAAGCAGGTTCTTATCAGAAAGATTAACGCATTTGTGTCAAGGGGAACAGATCTCTAATTGGTAGAACAGTTCTCAGAGCGACTTGGGTCATCTGAGGGTGCTCTGATGTTAAAGGTGATTTTGTACCATATAGAAAAGGAATATCTTTACTACAGGGACACTGTACGTGTTTGAATATTTTTGGGTTGGCAGTGGGTTTAAGTATATAATACTAAATGTCCTACCCTAAGTGGGGGAGCTGTGTAGGTGGGTAAGTCTCTGTGTATGTGGCTGTATGCATGCCTACTTTACTGGGTTTAATTGTTCATGGAATATGACTATCTGTGGAAAATAAAATTATGTTTTATTGAGCTAAACGAGATGTGTAGCGAGTGGAGACGTAAATGCTTATACAAAACGACTAGAACATTGTGGATGGAATATAAGTAGAACAAGTTCTGTGACAGTGTGTTGAAGGAATGGGTGAGTAGGTGACGCGACTCACCTACCACTGTATCATTAAGACATCTACAAGCAAAGTAGGATAACTGAAATTGAGATCATTTTTCACTTCTGTAAGATTGTGCTAGGAATTACTTTTCTCTGTTCTAAATGCACACCAATTTATCCTTAGACAGGGAGAATTTTTTTAATGATTGTGTGTTTTTGCAAGCGCACACAGGGTTTCATTTATGTGACTGTTTAATGTTTGTGAGTGGTAAATTGTTAGCGGAATGAGCAATTCGAATCTAAGCGTGAATGATGTTGGATTTACTGGCTGGGAAAGACATGGTTTACATACCCCATTGGAGGTGCAGGGGAACAAAGTTCTGGGCTATTCAGGAAGCCATTTGTTCAGTGTATGTGATTAGGCAATTGCTGGAGAGCAGGTATAGTGTCCACATCAACAGGCTAGTCCGGGGGATGACTGGATGGATATTTAGATGGACAGGTATCTGAAGTAGTGGGACGAAGTATGTACCACCCCATTTTCCATTGTTGCCAAATTTATTAAAGATGGCGTCATCCAAGACGGCAGCATGTAGATTTAGCAACAGTGCATGACGTCATCCAAGATGGCGGCTTTTGGCGGGAAGATATGCGAATTGTGCTATGTCCACTAACCCAAGCCTCCAGAAAAAACGCGGGAATTTTGAATTTTGGCGGCAAAATAGACTAGTTGGGCTACGTCCACTAACCTAAGCCTCCAGAAAAAAGGCGCGGAATTCAAATTCATGCAAAACCGTACCTGTCACCACCACCACCACCAATTTTTCTCTCTTCTCAGGCGTTATGTATGGTCAAAAATGGAAAGTGACACAGACCTTGATCAAGTGTGACTTCCTTTTAACTGTACAGTACATGTTACATTGCATTTAGGAACTTTCAGGTAATTGAACATATATCAATAATTACATATTTCTGTAGTTGTATATGTAAGTTTGGATGTAGCTGCATCACGTTGATATACTGGTGGATATTGTGTGGTATGACTCCTGTCATTGATAGTGTAATTGGTATAATGTCAACTTTATCCTGATGCCACGTGTCCTTGACTTCCTTAGCCAATTTGATGTATTTTTCAATTTTTTTCTCCTGTTTTCTTTTGTATGTTTGTTGTATTTGGTATGGATATTTCGATTAGTTGTGTTAATTTCTTCTTTTCATTGTTGAGTATGATATCAGGTTTGTTATGCGGTGGTGTTTTATCTGTTATAATGGTTCTGTTTCAGTATAATTTGTATTCATTATTCTCCAGTACAATTTGTGGTGCATACTTGTATGTGGGAACGTGTTTTTATAAGTTTATGTTGTAAGGCAAGCTATTGATTATTATTTTTGCTACATTGTCATGTCTTCTGGGGTATTCTGTACTTGCTAGTATTGTACATCCGCTTGTGATGTGATCTGTTTCTATTTGTTGTTATCACCATCACCATCACCATCACCATCACCATCACCATCACCATCAGCCTCCGCTAGAAAATTGCGGCAAATTCAAATTCCAACACAATTATGTCTCCAAAACTATACTATGTTTTTTATAATCATTGATTATTTATTCAAGATGTCTGATTTTCTCTGCAAGAAAGCTATTTGCGTTACATCCATAGCAAAAAATCTGTTCCAAGTTCTAATTCCAGCACCACAATTATCACATGTACGAATTTTAACGGTCACATCTTTTTCACAGGTAACCTATCAAAATCACGTCAAATAAATTAAGTAGAGTGGACTCCTTCCTTACTCTCCAGAAGCGTGGCACAGCCTGAACAATTTTAGCATAATTCTCGCCCCCAACAGACGACAATCTGGGATCCGGTCATAGGAGGGATGACAGTACAATATGATGGCAGTAATGTGCACTATGTCAGTTGGACAGTAAACCTCTTTGTGGAGACACTGCGTACAAAATAAAGACTTTTGTTCAGATCTTTTTTCCTGTCATTTGCCCCACCATCTTGGATGGCATCATGTGCTGTGTATGTCAGTGCACGTTATACCGCTAACATGGGCCAGTAAGGGGGCGTGGTGCTGGGATTGAGGATCGTGGTGGAGAATACGTATGATTCCAAGCCCAGGTGGGTGTGGCATTGGTGAAAATTGATTCGAAGTCCTTGGTTCTCAAACGCAGAATCACGTGGCTAATGCAGTAGCCAATAAGAGTGCAGCATTCTAGGGGTGGGGTGTGCTAGGTCATGAATGAACACTGCACCCCTAGTGAGAAAACGTGAAATTTGCCACTTGTTCATTGAATATAGAAGTCTCATATTAAAAGTGAAATGGAATTAAGTACTTGGGCAATTAATACGATAGATGCGCGATGTGTTTGTGTAGTTAGAATATTTACCGAAGACTACGTCCAGCGTGAGTATGAAGGAGCAGGCTTGAGGCTGTGAAGTCAGTGGTCTCACGCTCAGGGGCTGATGTTGCAGTGAGAGAGAAAGCAGACTATCTTGTGTAATCACCCGACGTCGCAGTGGCGTCCTCTGGTGGCAGCGATATTAACTAAGCCAGTTGGAGTCCAAACCAGTTGAGAACACACATGGTTAAATAATAAAGGCATGTCCTTTTCCCACCATTTTCTTTGGTTAGTGGAGGTAAGTGTGGTGTGATGAATTATGTTGGAATTTGAAACAACTATTTTTGTTGGGAAGGGGGGGGGGGGGCGTGGCAATTTACCGCCAAAATTTAAACTTCCCACCAATATCCCCATCTTGGCTTGACTGTCACGGCCGCCATCTTGGATAACTAATTTGGCGTTGAACCACCCTAGCCCCAGTACTGAAGTCCGGTTCTAAACTCACATTAACACGCCCTCATCCATTGCCTCTTGCAGAAAACTAGACGTCACCCGGTGTAAATAAAGTTTTTACATCTACCCTCCCATGCCACACACACTGGAAGATTTTAAGTGTAATAGTGTTACAACAAAGAAACGAAGAGTTTTACGGCGTTGGCGTAGGTTTCTGAACTACATTTAAACTCGTCTGTCATATTGACTGAATAGCTGACTGTACATTCCATTTCGACTGATTCCCCATATTGCAGTCATGTACGTGGTCAATGTTTCGGTGCTAACAACCCCCAGAGGGTTTTTTTTTTTTTTTTTATTTTGGTTTTAGGGCGCAAAACTGCTATGGTCATTAGCGCCCGGTCCGCGACTGAGGAAAGAATAAAAACTGAAAATGGAAAACAGCAAAAATGGGAACAAAACTCAAAAAATTGGACACGAAAAGCAGAAACAAGGCTTAAAAGTCCACTACAGAGAGGGGTTGATGGTCCCCGATAAAACTTCAAATGACTGACGTCATTTCACTGTCACTAATAAACTGGAGAACGCGGTCGGCTGAGCGCGTGTCATCTGCTAAAATCGACGATAGATCAGGCGATAGCTGTAGACGGGAGCGTAACGGATTAAAATAGGGGCATTCAATTAAAAGGTGTCTTACCGTCCACAGCTGAGAGCAGTGGGGACAGAGTGGGGGAGGATCGCCGCTTAAAAGATGCCGATGGCTAAAACGACAGTGCCCTATCCGGAGTCTAGCTAAAATTACCTCCTCCCGACGACTCGTTCGGGAGGAAGAGGTCCAAGCGCAAGGAAGGGCTTTCACTTCCCGCAATTTATTGCGGGGAAGTGTTGACCAATGCGCATGCCATAAATGAGCAACTTTGCGACATAAACCGCTCCGTAGATCGGTGAAGGGAAGAGACTGAATAGCTGGCCGAGGAAGAGAAACTGCAGCCTTGGCTGCTATATCAGCCGCCTCATTCCCACAGATACCAGCGTGTCCCGGGAGCCAGAGGAACGCCACCGAGACGCCCCCCAGGTGGAGCAAGCGCAGACAGTCCTGAATCCGGTGGACCAGAGGGTGCACAGGGTAAAGAGCTTGGAGACTGAGGAGAGAGCTGAGAGAATCTGAGCAGATTACGTACTGTATCCGCTGATGGCGGCGGATGTAGTGGACAGCCTGGAGAACAGCGAAAAGCTCCGCAGTATAAACAGAACACTGGTCGGGAAGCCGAAAGTGATTTGGGGCGTCGCCAACAATATAGGCACTCCCTACACCCAACGATGTTTTCGAGCCGTCGGTGTAAATAAAGGTGGCGTCTGTCATTTGTGCACATAAAGCAGCAAATGCCCGACGATAAACAAGTGAAGGCGTACCATCCTTGGGAAATTGACAAAGATCACGGAGCAGACAGATCCGGGGACGAAGCCAAGGCGGTGCTGTACCCCAAGTTGTCAAGAAGGTTTTAGGAAAGCGGAAGGAAAGAGAATGGAGCAGTTTACGGAAGCGGACTCCCGGGGGTAGTAGGGAGGAGGAGCGGCCTGCATACCCTACATCAAAGGAGGCGTCGAAAAAAGGGTCGTGGGCTGGATTAGCAGGCATGGAAGACAGATGGCTAGCATAACGGCTCAGAAGGACCGCTCGCCGATTGGACAGCGGAGGTTCAGCAGTCTCAGCATAAAGGCTTTCCACAGGGCTAGTGTAAAAAGCTCGAGACGCTAAACGTAATCCACGGTGGTGGATAGAGTCGAGACGCCGAAGAATAGACGGCCGAGCAGAGGAGTAGACGATGCTTCCATAGTCCAATTTCGAGCGCACTAAGGCGCGATAGAGGCGGAGAAGGACCACTCGGTCCGCTCCCCAGGAGGTACCATTCAGGACACGGAGGGCGTTGAGCGTTCGCAGACAGCGAGCCGAAAGATAGGAAACGTGGGAGGACCAGCACAGTTTTCTATCAAACGTAAGACCCAAGAATTTAGTGACGTCTGAAAACGGAAGGTTGACAGGACCTAGATGTAAGGAGGGCGGAAGAAACTCTTTACGTCGCCAAAAATTAATACAAACGGTCTTACTGGGAGAAAAACGGAAGCCGGTGTCGAGGCTCCAAGAGTGGAGGCGATCGAGACATCCTTGAAGACGTCGTTCAAGAAGGCTGGTCCGTTGAGAGCTGTAGTAGATCGCAAAATCGTCCACAAAGAGGGAGCCCGAGACGTCAGGAAGGAGACAATCCATAATTGGATTTATAGCGATGGCAAACAGTACAACACTCAGCACGGAGCCCTGGGGTACCCCGTTTTCTTGAGAGAAAGTACGGGAGAGAGTAGTGTTCACCCGCACCCTAAATGTTCGCTCTGCCATAAATTCGCGAAGAAAAAGGGGCAGCCGGCCTCGAAAGCCCCAAGAGAACAGTGTGCGGAGGATGCCTGTCCTCCAACAGGTATCGTATGCTCTCTCCAGATCAAAAAATATTGCGACTGTTTGGCGTTTCCGGAGAAAATTGTTCATGATATAAGTGGAGAGAGCAACAAGATGGTCAACTGCAGAGCGATGCTTTCGGAATCCGCATTGGGCAGGTGTTAAGACTTCGGGATTCCAGCCACCACGCTAAACGGTAATTCACCATACGCTCCAAAATCTTACAGACACTACTCGTGAGAGAAATGGGGCGATAACTAGAGGGGAGATGTTTGTCCTTTCCAGGTTGCGGAATGGGAACGACGATAGCTTCCCGCCATCGTCTGGGAAAGGTACTGTCGGTCCAAATTCGATTATAAAGGCGAAGGAGGTAACGCAGACTATGGGTTGATAAATGCAGCAACATTTGGACATGGATACCATCCGATCCAGGGGCGGAGGAGCGAGAAGAAGAGAGGGCATGTTGGAGTTCCCGCATGGAGAAAACAGTATTGTAGCTTTCGCGATTTTGAGAGGAGAAAGCAAGAGGTCGCGCTTCCGCTGCACGTTTCTTCGGGAGAAACGCTGGCGGGTAATTTGAAGAGCTCGAAATCTCAGCAAAGTGCTGACCCAATGAGTTAGAAATTGCGACGGGGTCCACTAAGGTATCAAGCGCGACAGTGAGCCCAGAGACCGGGGAGAAACTAGGCGCGCCTGAGAACCGTCGAAGCCGACTCCAAACTTCCGAGGAGGGAGTGAAGGTGTTAAATAAGCTAATAAAGAATTGCCAGCTTGCCTTCTTGCTATCGCGGATGACGCGACGGCATCGCGCACGGAGTTGCTTATAGCGGATACAGTTTGCTAAAGTAGGATGGTGACGGAAAATGCGAAGAGCACGTCGCCGCTCACGGACTGCGTCACGGCATGCCTCGTTCCACCAAGGAACTGGGGGGCGCCGGGGCAATTCGGAGGTGCGTGGAATGGAACGTTCCGCAGCTGTAAGAATAACGTCGGTAATATGTGTGACCTCATCGTCGACGCTGGGAAAGCGACGGTCATCGAATGTCGCTAGAGACGAAAAAAGTGTCCAATCGGCTTGGGCAAACTTCCAGCGTCGCGGGCGCATATATGGCAGTTGAGGCTGCAGCCTAAGGACACATGGAAAGTGGTCACTTGAGTGTGCGTCATCAAGGGCGAACCATTCGAAGCGCCGAGCAAGTGGAACAGTACCGATCGCAAGGTCCAAATGAGATAAATTTGTCGTGGAGGCAGACAAAAACGTGGGGACCCCAGTGTTGAGGCAAACTAGATCCGCTTGGTGGAAGACGTCTAGCAATAGGGAGCCACGTGGACAAGGATGTGGAGATCCCCAAAGCGGGTGGTGGGCATTGAAGTCCCCAACCAGCAAATAGGGGGGTGGAAGCTGACCAAGAAGATGAAGGAGATCAGCTCGTGCCATTGGTGTGGACGATGGAATGTATACAGTACAAAGAGAGAACGTGTATCCAGAAAGGGAAAGACGGACGGCGACAGCTTGGAAGGAACTGTCTAAGGGGATTGGATGATAATGGAGAGTATCATGGAGAAGAATCATGAGTCCTCCATGGGCTGGAGTGCCTTCCACAGAGGGGAGGTCATATCGGACAGACTGAAAATGAGGGAGAACAAAGCGGTCATTTGGACGCAGCTTTGTTTCCTGAAGACAGAAGATGACCGGCGAGTAGGATCGTAAGAGGATCGACAATTCATCCCGATTGGCTCGAATGCCGCGGATATTCCAGTGGATAATGGACATAGGGTGAACAGAAAATGGAGGAATGTGACCAAGGGTGCTGTCAACTCAACGACTGCTCAGAGCTTGCGACCGACAGCATGGAATGGCATTCGGCCGAAGGCAGAAGATCCTGATCCATAGGTTGGTCAGGAGCAGCTCCTGCCACCAGCGATCGGCCGGTTGACCGGCCACCAGCAGTGCGCCTCGGCGACACAGAAGACGGCCGAGGGCGATTTCCGCCAGGTGGCGCTGTGGATGGGACACGCCTTGGCGGAGAAGGAGAGGAACTGGGTTTCTTTGTAGCCTTCTTGGAAGTATGAGGTTTAGAGGAAGGAGGAACCGATGGTGGTGAAGTTGCCGTACGTAAAAACTCTTCACGAGTATGCTCTTTCTTCGAAGACTTGGTGTCTGACTTTTGGGCTCGAGATTTAGCAGAACCCGACGAAGGGTGAGCCAAAGAGTGGGCAGGCGGAAGTGGTGAAGTTGAACGGGCGATCTTTGCGCTGGCCGATCGGACGACCGTGGCACTAAAGGTGAGGTCGCAAGTCTGCGTGGCCGCCTCCTTTGTTGGCCGAGGAGAAGCAAGGACAGTGCTGTATTTGCCTGTCTGAGGCACGGTGGGCTGTCGACTGGCGAACAACTTCCGAGCAGCAAAGGTCGACACGTTTTCCTTCACTCTTATTTCCTGGATGAGCTTTTCGTCCTTAAAAACTGGGCAATCTCTAGAGGAAGCAGCGTGGTCACCCATACAGTTGATGCAGCGAGGGGATGGAGGTGGACAAGCACCCTCATGGGCATCCCTGCCACACGTAACACATTTGGCCGGATTAGAACAGGACTGGCTGGTGTGATTGAATCGCTGGCACCATAGCAACGCGTAGGGTTTGGGACGTAAGGACGAACGGAAATTATCTCATAGCCTGCTTTGATTTTCGATGGGAGTTGCACTTTGTCAAATGTCAAAAAGACAGTGCGGGTTGGAATGATCTTCGTGTCAACCCTTTTCATAACCCTATGAACAGCCGTTACGCCCTGGTCTGACAGGTAGTGCTGAATTTCCACCCCCAGAGGGTGTCAGTCATCCTCAAAGCTCATTCCCAACTCAAACAAGTGATATCCGTGAATCATTATGTGGTAATCAACAGTGTGCCAATGCATAAATGGGATGGAGGATACCATCGATGTACTCTAAACATAAGTATCACAGTTGATAGCACAAACAATTTTAGCAATTTTTCAGTAATTTCAACACCGACCAATGATGTGTAAACATGTTTCCCAATTTCAGTAATCTAGCTAAACCACGCCTTCCCTACTTTGCGAGTATCATTGTGAACGTGGATATGTGACTGCAGTATGTCCATTCATTGTTAATTCTCAAACACACACACACACACACACACACACACACACACACACACACACACACACACACACGACATGCCAGACCGCAAGCCAACATCGAATGTTATCTTCACCTGCTCGTACAGCTGTGAGCTTATGAATCTGATATTCTATACTACCTGCTTTCACATTCACGTTTAATATCTCCAGATATGCTGACAGCCTAAAATTAACACGTCTTTGAATTATTTTAAATATCTTGTAAATCGGAGGATTGTACTTAGTTGACAATTGTTTTAAATTAAGGTGTTAAACAACTGTATACGTGTGAGATGTGCACCACACATCAAAGCACTGATTAGCCCTTCTGTAAGTTTCGTGCAGCACAGTTGCTGCTGAATAGTCATACACATCGCCCACCAACGCTACTCATCTTTCTGCTCCGTACCTGGTTGCAGTCAAATTACGATTCAGGTAGAAGTCATATGCAATAAACAGTTATTACCCTCAAGTTCCGATTATTTCAATGTTACACCATAGATAATGTGTGAAATTTGACCTATTAGCATATTACCTCCCTACTGAATGATTATAACCAGTGGTGGAATTGAGCAACTAGCAACAGCATTTGACAAGACTGCATAAATTTGGAATTTCCTTTGGTAACCGGAGGCAACCACAGAATCTCAAACACACATTTTAGCACAGGTATTAGTTGTAGTTCGATGTGTCACGTGCATAGTTTCCAAGTTAAGGCTATTGTCTTCAAAGGGTTGCCAGCATTATTAGTGGTTTAAGCACCTGTTCACATTAGACTTTTTCAGTGTGTTATGTTTTGGTTATATACAAACCGAGGTGGATAGAACAAACTTGTTGGTGTGATAGTTTCACAGATTGCTTGCAACCTAATCTAGGTTAACCAACTGTAGCAGTCTGTTGGCACAGTCCGCCAGTTATCTCCACTATCCATCTGAACTATAGCTGAAAACACTTCCCTTTTTGTCACCCATTCAGATGCAACAACCCTTTACTTCAAACACGTTCACTGTAAGCTGTACTGACATGTCCACCACTCACTGTGCTGTCATATGGCAGATACTAAGAACCTTATGGTTATTAAAACCGAGCTTTAGATTTTAGTACGACTTTTTATAGAATCGAGAGCATAAAATTTCAATTGTTTCCTCTTATTTACACGGGAAGGATTGTTCTCAGGAAAATTCCGTTGATTGATCTTTCACAAAGTTTCGGTAAGTGTAAAGTGAGAGCAGTTAAGTTTTAACGTGTGTTGTTATGAGAAGCTGCAAAACAAGAACCCATTTTCCAACCGAATATTACGTGTCCACTTACACAAAAAATAAAGTCTGGATGAACAAAAATTGTAGTCTATAAATCTCAGCAAAAATGTGCCATTGGTGAAGACGTAGCAGAACAATTTAGAACTTCTTGATTAAAAATAAATGTTAATTGTGCAGCAGCCCTTCGGAATTTATCAAAATTTCCAGTCTGGTCAAGTAGGAAAAGTAATTGCCTAGGCTTTCATGGCTGGTCTTAACATTAAGGACACATCGGTGTGCTACCGTATCATTCTAAATGACTTGCCATGGTTTTAGTGGCCATCTACATAGATACTGCGCAAGCCACCGTACGGTGCACGGGTGGAGGGTACCCTGTGCAGCTACTCATTTCCTCTTCCACTAGCAAATAAAGCGAGGGAAGAAAGACTACATCAAACCCTATGAACCCGAATTTTTCGTATCCTCGTGGTCATCATGCGCAATATATGTTGGTGGGAGTAGAATTGTGTAAAGTTTTCAAATGCCAGTTCTAGGCGAGAAACACGAAAAAACACGGAACGACGCCTTCCCTCCAGGGATTCCTATTTGAGTACCCGAAGCATCTCCGTGACACCTGTTTGAACCTAACGGTAACAAATTTAACAGCCTGCCTCTGAATTGCTTCGATGGCTTCTTTCAATCCGACCTGATGCGGATCCAAAACACCAGCAATACTTAAGAACAGGTCGCAACAGTGTCCTATATGCCGTCCCCTTTCCAGGAAAACCACGCTTTTCTAATATTCTCCGAATAAACCGAAGTAGACCATTCGCCTTCCGTACCAGTTCCTGAAGCCTCTTTCCATTTCATATCGCTTTCCAACACTACGCCCAGATATTTAAACGACTGTCAAGCAGGACAAGTAATATTGTAACTTAATTTTACAGGTTTGTTCTTCCTACTCACCAGCATTAACTTTTTTTTATTTTTGGTAGTGGGTGCTATTGTTGCCCATAACTAACAGGCGTTCTATCAGCGCGGGGCGTCGTAGGGTTGCTCACAACCTAACACTATAGTTTTAAAGGTTTCGAACAACACCCTTCGTCGATGGTTGCTATTCAGTATCCACATGCACAGCCCTGGCAACAAAAGAACGCAAGGTAGGCAGGTCAGGGAGAAACTGCAGCCAGCAACGCTCTTACCTTGCGTGGAGAGCGAAATGGTAAAAGCTTTCGACGCGTTGGTGTCTAGTCAGTCTTCGACAGTAGCATCAAGCTGAAGGATGTGCTACGCTCCATTAAGTTCGTGGTAAATGCTCTACACGCGTGGGGGTATGATAATTGTCCCTGCGAGTCTCGAGACTTCTATATCGACGGAACTGGCAGGCCAATAAACGCGTTTACAGGAGCAGGAGCGAGACTCGCCTTCGACAGCACAACTCGTCTACTGTGGCAGTAGACCACGAAGACCACGGCAGTTGAATGAAATTCAGTGGAACCTGCGTATTTGCCGAGCAGCCAGAGATAATGAAACGCACTATCAGAGGGGCTACCGAAGTGATGAAGGCTCTGAGGACAGGGCGGACTTCCATTTGCCCGTTCAGAGCCGAAGAGGCCGCTCTGACAACGCGAGACGTTAGCGTCCGCGGCGAGCGACTGCCACTGCGCGACCTACGTCCGTCATTACGAGCACAGGAGTCGGCACTCCACTCGCCAATGACTTTCAGTTATGGTGTACGGTGAATGAGGCTATAGGTTAGATTCCCCACCGTTTGCACCACAGGAAACCCAGTACAGTCAGCTTTCTTACTCTTCCACTCGCATCCGGTATCTTAAAATCACGGTTTGAACTCATGTTCAGCAGAGCAGTCGCGACAAAATGCAAGCGAATCTGTTCACAAAAAACCAGTACTATTAAGAAGGCCATTCAACCATGGCCGAAGACAGTTTCATCAATGATATTTACAATTGATTGGGTCCCAAGCCTACGAAACACTTGCACAGAAAAATAACAGGCCCTTTAATCAACAATTGTCAGTCATACAAAAATATCTTCAGTTTATATACAACTTCACACCATGATAGCTGTTAGTTTTAGTGTATTTCGCGTTTGGAGGCCGACCGACAAACATTCTTTGTTGGGATGTCGGGCAGGTAAATCACGTCCGACAGCTGACCCCCACACCGCTCCACACAGCAAATTGTGTCTTGTGTATCGCTGTCCTGCCAACTTCACGACGGAAGTTGATCTGTTTTTCACTGAGTGCGGGATTAAATGCTGTGTTAATACACGTGACACGGTGCGAGGCGGACGAAACAGTTTCTGAAGAAATTTGAAGACTGCAGATGTTTGTGGGATACGTCGAGCGAGTATGGTAATATAGAAGATATTAAGCACTCATTTATCAACGAATCCGTAATGGTTCCATGTGGCACAGAATGGAAGTGTCTACCTATGTTTCTTACATTCTGTTTCTTATACTTTTCGGAAATAAAGTACAGAAACCGGATTATAGACATTCAGTGTACGTTAATCTGTAAAACATACTTGTTTCATCGTTATAAGATTTTAGTAAGTCCAGCCTATGTACACTCTTTGACATAAAACTTGACCGGCGGCCGGCCGCTTCAGAGGCTAAGTCCGCGCCGATCGCGACATGGGACAAAAAAACTGGCCAACTCGCTAATTCTCTAAGTCCGGTTATCTGCACAATCTGGCAACACTGTAGACTGCGGCACTTCCTGGAGGAAAACTTGTCCCATGATAGAGAAACTCTAGGCTGATTACGCCTGTGGTCTAGCGGTAGCGTGCGTTGTTTCTGTTCATAATGTCAGTGGATCGAGAGCAGCTGGCATAAAATATTTTTACAGCCTCTTCTGTCTGAATGCTGAAGACGTGAATGTAATGGTAGCGCAGATTCAATCTATTTCGCTTTGTGACACACCGATATCAAAATTTTATCCAGTAACGATTTTGCGGAAGATTTCCTGCACACTGTCCTCTGGACGCCGTATGCGGCAAAGCTCCGGGATCCATTTGCTGGCTACTGGCAGCGGCCGTGGCGACAGCAGCGGCGCTGCACTCCCCCGTTCTTTATCGAAAGCGCCTGCTACCGCTCATCGCTTTTGATGATTTAAAACGCTTTATTATTAAATGTTGCTCCACAGAAAATTTCTACAATTTCCATTCACGCTCAAAAGCAACGGAGACAGACGCCCTGATTAGTAGGCGGGTATTATATTACATTAATCGGCAAGAGCTGAGTATGGCCCGAAATTAATTTTATAGACTGGGACGAAATTAAACCACCTCACTACATTCGATGAATTTATAAATGCTTCATACCTCGTTTCTTTTCCTTTCAAACTCAATTATTTGTGCAACTTTTGGTCAATGTTTGGATGTTTTCGTCAAGCCAGAGTGAGCGTCTGTGGTGTAAAGTGTATTACAGTTCTTGTTTCATTCCTTATGGTAAGTCTATGCGATAAACTGTGTGAATACCTTGCAATGCATGCTCTGTAGCAGTGCAGGAACACTGCACATTTGGAGTTCCATGTATGGGTTCATGAAGTATTTATTGTTGATCGGAAGTGATAGTTAAGGTCATCAGATTTAAACCAGAAAAATTTGTCGTTTTGAAGGTTTCAGAGAACGGAAAGGAATTGCTAACGCCGGTGTTAGAAAACGTCTACAGTTAAATGCTATTGCAAAAATTTAGAAGAAGGGAACTATATTAATGAACATGTGCACTTCATAAACAACCTTCTGACATGTTAGACCTATATGACGAACAAAGCTCAAATTTATATCGTTGACAGTCGGTTTGAATCTTTTCAGGGTCTATTTTACAGTGAAGCACCTTGGAATTTGCAAAGCAGAAATCCATGATATTAACTTAATTTACTAAGTCGAAATCGGACGAAGATTGATGTTTAAAGGCATTCTTCAGATTTCGCATAAGAAATTTTTACTAGCAGTTTGCAACTCCATTAATTAAAATGGAAAATAAAAGGTTGTAGTCAGCGGCTTCTACCGTGATTGGAACTGCTATGTCTTATAGTACAAGCACTGCAACGCACAAGGGAACCTCTGAGCTAACGACACACTGGCGGCCAGAGGCGGAATATAGGTTGGTTGGTTGGTTTGTGGGATTAAAGGGACCAGACTGCTACGGTCATCGGTCCCTTTTTCCGACGACAAAGAGCACCCACAGAGAATAAAAGCGAGGAACAGAATAGAACACAGACGATACAAAACAAGAGAAACTGAGACAAAGACAAGACAAAACGAACTAAAACCACACAGAGTGTGACGGTGGTTGGCCGACCATAGAAATAAAAAAGGAAAAGCCAACAACTTAGAAACACGTTAAAAAATCAGTTTAAAAGCATAGGCCAAAGGCCAGAATCAACACAAAACAATAACAGAAAATAGAAACACTCAGATTAAATGATAAAAGCCCCCTGCCCGAATAAAACTTGAAACTAAGTCAGCCATAGCCGAGTCATCTGTTAAAAGGGCAGGGAGCGTGTCAGGCAGTGCGAACGACTGCCTGAGCACAGCTAAAAGTGGACAGTCCAATAAAATGTGGACCGCCGTCAAAATGGAGCCGCAGCGACATAAAGGTGGGTCCTCTCGTCGCAGTAAGTGTCCGTGCGTCAGCCACGTGTGCCCAATGCGCAGCCGGCAGAGGACAACAGACTCCTTGCGAGAGACCCGCAAGGAGGAGCGCCACACACCGGTAGCCCCCTTGATGCCCCGAAGTTTGTTGGGCATGGGCAGGGTGCGCCATTCAGTGTCCCAAAGGTCTAGAATTTTGCGGCGTAGGAACGATCGCAAATCTGTCTCCGGGAGGCCAACGTCCAGAGATGGTGCACTAATCGCTTCTTTCGCCAGCCGGTCAACATTTTCGTTGCCGGGGATCCCAACATGGCCTGGGGTCCACACGAAGACCGCGGAGCGGCCGCAACGCGCAAGAGTATGCAGGGACTCATGGATAGCCATCACCAGACGGGAACGAGGAAAACACTGGTCGAGAGCTCGTAAACTGCTCAGGGAATCGCTACAGATAACGAAGGACTCACCTGAGCAGGAGCGGATATACTCTAGGGCACGAAAGATGGCGACCAGCTCAGCAGTGTAAACGCTGCAGCCATCCGGCAAGGAACGTTGTTCGGAATGGTCCCCTAGAGTTAGCGCATACCCGACACGACCAGCAACCATCGAACCGTCGGTGTAAACAATTCCAGAGCCCTCATACGTGGCCAGGATGGAAGAAAGGCGGCGGCGGAAGGCCTCTGGAGGGACCGAGTCCTTCGAGCCCTGTGCCAAGTCGAGCCGAAGGCAAGGGCGAGGACAACACCATGGTGTACGCAAAGTGGCCCGGAAAGGAGGTGGAACAGGAAAAAATCCAAGCCCGGAGAGAAGCTCCTTAACGCGTACGGCGATCGGACAACCCGACCGGGGCCGCCGCTCTGGCAGATGGACGACCGATCGCGGGAACAGGAGACGATAGTTAGGATGCCCGGGCGAGCTTAGAACATGGGCAGTATAAGCGGCCAGCAAACGTTGGCGTCGGAACCGCAGTGGAGGTACACCTGCCTCCACTAGTACGCTCTCCACAGGGCTGGTGCGGAAAGCACCAGTGGCAAGGCGTATCCCGCTGTGGAGAATTGGGTCCAGCACCCGTAACGCAGATGGGGATGCTGAGCCATAAGCCAGGCTCCCATAATCCAGGCGGGACTGGATGAGCGCCTGGTAGAGCCGTAACAGGGTAGAGCGGTCGGCGCCCCAGCGGGTGTGGTTCAAACAGCGCAGAGCATTGAGATGCCGCCAACATGCCTGTTTGAGCTGCCGGATATGAGGCAGCCAAGTCAACCGGGCATCGAAAACCACCCCCAAGAACCTGTGGGTCTCCACCACAGCAAGCAGTTCGTCGGCAAGATAAAGCTGCGGCTCAGGATGGACTGTTCGGCGCCGGCAGAAATGCATAACGCGGGTCTTGGCTGCCGAAAACTGAAACCCATGCGCTACAGCCCAAGACTGCGCCTTACGGATAGCGCCCTGTAGCTGACGTTCAACCGCTGCAATGCCAGGAGAGCTGTAATAAAGGCAGAAGTCGTCAGCATACAGGGAAGCGGAGACAGAATTTCCCACGGCCGCAGCAAGCCCGTTAATGGCTATTAAAAACAGACAGACACTTAAAACAGAACCCTGTGGCACACCGTTCTCCTGGACGTGGGAGGAACTATACGAGGCCGCGACGTGCACGCGGAAGGTACGACACGACAGAAAATTGCGGATAAAAATCGGCAGAGGACCCCGAAGACCCCATCCATGAAGCGTAGAAAGGATGTGATGACGCCATGTCGTATCGTACGCCTTCCGCATGTCGAAAGAGACAGCGACCAGGTGCTGACGGCGGGCAAAGGCAGTACGGATGGCCGACTCCAGGCTCACCAGATTGTCGGTGGCGGAGCGGCCTTTACGGAACCCACCCTGAGACGGAGCAAGAAGGCCCCGAGACTCCAGTACCCAATTCAAGCGCCGGCTCACCATCCGTTCAAGCAACTTGCAAAGAACGTTGGTGAGGCTAATGGGACGGTAGCTGTCCACCTCCAGAGGGTTCTTTCCAGGTTTCAAAACGGGGATGACAATGCCTTCCCGCCACTGCGACGGAAACTCCCCCTCGACCCAAAGACGGTTGTAAAGGTCGAGGAGGCGTCGCTTGCAGTCCACTGAAAGGTGTTTCAGCATCTGACAGTGGATGCCATCTGGCCCAGGAGCGGTATCAGGGCAAGCAGCTAGGGCACTGCGAAATTCCCACTCACTAAATGGAGCATTGTAAGATTCTAGGTGGTTGGTGCGAAACGAAAGGCTCCGACGTTCCATCCGCTCCTTAATGGAGCGGAAGGCCTGGGGGTAATTCGCAGAGGCGGAACTCATAGCAAAATGCTCTGCTAAGCGATTTGCAATGACGTCGGAGTCAGTACAAACTGCTCCATTCAGTGAGAGCGCAGGGACGCTGGCAGGGGTCCGATGGCCGTAGACGCGTCGAATCTTGGCCCAGACCTGCGACGGAGTGACATGGAGCCCAATGGTGGATACATACCGCTCCCAGCACTCCTTCTTGCCTTGGCGGATAAGGAGGCGGGCCCGCGCACGCAGCCGTTTGAAGGCGATAAGGTGGTCGATGGAGGGATGTCGCTTGTGACGCTGAAGCGCCCGCCGGCGATCTTTAATCGCTTCAGCGATCTCAGGCGACCACCAAGGCACAGCCCGCCGCCGAGGGGACCCAGAGGAACGGGGAATGGCAGATTCGGCGGCAGTAACGATGCCGGTGGTGACCGATTGAACCACCGCATCAATGTCATCAGTAGAGAGAGGCTCAAAAGCGGCAGTGGAGGAGAACAAGTCCCAGTCAGCCATATTCATAGCCCATCTGCTAGGGCGCCCAGAAGAGTGGCGCTGTGGTAGTGACAAAAAGATCGGAAAGTGGTCACTACCACACAGGTCGTCATGCACACTCCATTGGACAGACGGTAAGAGGCTATGGCTACAGATGGAAAGGTCAATGGCGGAGTAGGTGCCATGCGCCACACTGAAGTGTGTGAAGGCACCATCATTTAACAGCGAGAGATCGAGCTGCGACAGTAAATTCTCAACGATGGCGCCTCGACCTGTTGCCACTGACCCACCCCACAGAGGGTTATGGGCGTTGAAGTCGCCCAATAGCAAGAAAGGTGGCGGCAATTGGGCGACCAGTGCAGCCAGGACATGCTGCGAGACATCACCATCCGGTGGAAGGTAAAGACTGCAGACGGTAATAGCCTGTGGCGTCCACACCCGTACAGCGACAGCCTCTAAAGGCGTCTGGAGAGGGACAGACTCGCTGTGCAGAGTGTGAAGGACATATATGCAGACGCCACCAGACACCCTTTCATAAGCTGCTCGGTTCTTATAATAACCCCGATAGCCACGGAGGGCGGGGGTTCGCATTGCTGGAAACCAAGTTTCCTGGAGAGCAATGCAGAAGAAAGGGTGAAGGCTGATAAGTTGGCGGAGCTCAGCTAGATGGTGGAAGAAACCGCTGCAGTTCCACTGGATGATGGTATTGGCCATGGCTGGGAAAGGCGTGACGGGACTGGGAAGGCAGATTACGCCGCCGGGTCACCTGCTGCCTCTGATTGAGCACCCGCGCTAGTGCTATTCATGGCGTCTGAGGGACCGGTGAGATCCATGTCCTCAGCGGACGCCAGAATCTCCACCTCGTCCTCAGACGCAGAGCTGGAAGGTTGCGGTGGGGTGGTTGCCACCGCGAGTTCCTTGGGCTTAGAGCTCTTCTTCTTTGGTTTCTCACGCTGCTCCTTGGGTTTAACTGGCTGGGAGGGCTTCACCGATTCAGTCTCTGGGACTGAGGAGGATCGTGAAGCCCTTCGACCAGCTGATTGTGGGCACTTACGCCACTGTCGGTCGTCAGCCTTCCCGCTGGTGGAAACTTGGGAAGGGAGGGACCCAAGGGACCCCTTGCGAGCGTGAGAAGCCGAAGAAGTGGGACACTTCTCCGGCTTAGAAGCAGGGACGGACGTCCCTGATGGGGGGGATGGTGTTGCCCCTGAGGTAGGTGGCGCAGGAGCAACCCGGTGGGTAGAGCCCCCCACTGGCAAGGGGGCAGGAGGAGGTGTACCACTCAGCGATTCGGCCGGAAGTCGCGAAACTGATGGTGCGACCACAGGTGTTGTAGCAGCGGCATAGGAAGAGGACATTCTCACTGGATGTAATCGGTCGTATTTCCTTTTGGCCTCAGTATAAGTCAGTCTGTCCAGGGTCTTATATTCCATGATTTTGCGCTCTTTCTGGTATATTCTGCAGTCTGGCGAGCAAGGTGAATGAATGGTGCTCCCCACAGTTGACGCAGATGGGAGGCGGGGCACATGGAGTATCGGGATGAGATGGGCGTCCGCAATCTCGACATGTGAGGCTGGAAGTGCAGCGGGAAGACATATGGCCGAACTTCCAGCACTTTAAGCACCGCATCGGGGGAGGGATATAGGGCTTGACGTCACATCGGTAGACCATCACCTTGACCTTTTCCGGTAACGTATCACCCTCGAAGGCCAAGATGAAGGCACCGGTAGCAACCTGATTGTCCCTCGGACCCCGATGAACGCGACGGACGAAATGAACACCTCTACGTTCTAAGTTGGCGCGCAGCTCGTCATCAGACTGCAAAAGGAGGTCCCTATGGAAAATAACACCCTGGACCATATTCAAACTCTTATGTGGTGTAATAGTAACGTTAACATCCCCCAACTTGTCACAAGCAAGTAATCGGCGTGACTGGGCGGAGGATGCCGTTTGTATCAGTACTGACCCAGAGCGCATTTTAGACAAGCCCTCCACCTCCCCAAACTTGTCCTCTAAATGCTCGACGAAGAACTGTGGCTTTGTGGAGAGAAAAGACTCCCCATCAGCTCTCGTGCAAACTAAGAATCGGGGCGAATAACTGTTACCTCCAGACTGAGACTTACGCTCTTCCCACGGCGTGGCCAGGGAGGGGAACGTTTTTGGGTCGTACTTCTGAGCATTAAATTGAGCCCGAGAACGCTTAGAGACTGCTGGCGGCTGGCCGCCAGCGAGAGATGATGTACCACGCTTCATTGCGGGTCATCCGCCCTGATGCCACCTACTCCGACCAAGGGCCCTCCCCACGGGCGCCACCCAGCCGCAGCAATAGCCACCTGGCAGGACAGCCATTGCCGGGAGTCCTGATGCCCCAAGGAGATGGGCATCTACTCCTTGGCATACGTGGGGAGTTAACGGCGCAGGCATCAGTAGAGCGATCCCTGTGTTGTCAGGGGGCTACAACCAAGAGGGTACATGGCGGCCCCACCACAACGGGCTGGCTACCGTGCTGGATCTTAGGTGCAAAACTGTCCAAGGTCGTCGTCGCAGTTAAAAGAAACACTGCGGAGTGCAGCGTGGTAATCGCCCAAGAGATCGAAAACGAGCGGGACACCATTGCAACGACGAGAAAGCCGGCTAAAGGTCTAATTGCACGACGGATACAGTGCACCATGTAAGGCGCCCTTCCCCAATTGGCTCGCTCTTCGGAATAATTTAGAAACATGGAGGTCAAACCCGAGAGGGGACCATCACATAAGGCCGAAACATTGGCGACTCCTTTTAGTCGCCTCTTACGACAGGCAGGAATACCGCGGGCCTATTCTAACCCCCGAACCCGCAGGGGGAGCTCGGATTAGGGAAGGATGGGGAAGGAAATCGGCCGTGCCCTTCCTAAGGAACCATCCCGGCATTTGCCTGAAGCGATTTAGGGAAATCATTGAAAACCTAAATCAGGATGGCCGGGCGCGGTATTGCACCGTCGTCCTCCCCAATGCACACACAAACAGGTGTTACTTATGTGAAGAACGCCGTTCTTGGAGTCCAGAAATTAAATATACTTTCTAATTGTGTCATCTTGCAGTGGATTATATCGTACGAGTCTTCGATGTGGAAAACGAATGTCAAGTGAATTTAGCGAGGTAACGCCGACCTACACCCGGAAGTAAATGCACTATCAGAGTGTTGACAAATACTTGCTACGACGCTGCCATTTCTAGGCTCTCTGACGAGGCAGCTCTTCAGCGAAATGCTTGCCGTGATTCTCCGATACGGTTCTTCAGAGTGGAGACGCGCGCGCACGTTTGGTTTTTATGCGGCGTTCTCCCCTGATGGTTTCTGACGTCGCCTTGTGGGCTATGTATACATATGAGACATTCAATTATCATTAATCCAGAATCATACAAGTTTCAGCTTCCGGCGTGGAAGAAGGCTGTTGACGCCGACATTATATCATTTCAACGTAGGGAAAGCAAAACGGATCATTCAATGTTTCTCATTCAACATAAAGCATGTGAGATAATTTTCCGTAACGTTCATAATCATCCAAAAATACAAACGAAGTAAAAATACACCGGAAACTTATTCGAATTGAATATAACGCTTTGCACCTCGATGTCGAATTTGTCCACTTGCAATCTTTTGCAGCATACACATAGAATGTCATGATTACCACGAGAATGAAGAAATATGTTGGTAAGGATGGAAGCAAGAAGAGACGCAGTCAACAAATATTCTATTCCTCATGGCATTCATTTCATTTGACACGTAAGAAGAGGTAAAGCGGGAATTTACTTTCGTTAACACGAAAGATACGCCGCACATATTGATAACGAGGAAGTCTGCGTCTTCATACGTTTCCTCCTTGAAACCTGTATGCTCTATTATATACTAAGTAGCCCGATCATTGTTTCAATAATGTTACCCTCTTGTTTGACCCCGTAACGATGAACAGATTCCAAATGCATGTCTCCCTTCCTGGGTTGTTTTTTGTGTTTTATTGCTTGGAATTCCTGAAGCAGACCACTGTGCCTTCCCCCCCTCGTGGGTTAGGTCTCAAAACTAAACCGCTTTGTATCCAATGGCATAATTTATTCAGACAGCATCAGCATAAGACTATCAAACAAAGCCTTCCATTTACAGTTGCAGCACTCTAACCAGCACTGACCAAAGTGTAATCCACGGTCATGGTCCTAAATTACCAGCTGTCTGCTACTGTGGCATAGTCCGTACTACACTTTCGATTCCGCAGCACCATTTTATCTGGTAACACTGTGTAGTTGCACAGTTGTGCTACCAGGTCTGTCCTCACACTGTCGGCTTTATGTATCTCACTTCTCCTGTAGCGTAGATCACGAGGAGCCGAAGTAAAAGTGTATTCTGCATGACGTAACATTCAGTATTCCCTTCTTTCATAGCCACTCTTCATGTGCATCGATACCAAATAGGAATGCGGAAACTCTTGCGAGTGAGAGAATGACAATAACAGTCGTAACAAGAACAAGCAAATAATGAATGATGTTTATTCCAACGCAGAACGAGAATGGCTTTAAATATAAAAATCTGTATCTATATCTATATCCATATCTATTGATCTTTGAGTTGGCACAAAGCAAATATATTCTTAGCATTTACACTCCTGGAAATTGAAATAAGAACACCGTGAATTCATTGTCCCAGGAAGGGGAAACTTTATTGACACATTCCTGGGGTCAGATACATCACATGATCACACTGACAGAACCACAGGCACATAGACACAGGCAACAGAGCATGCACAATGTCGGCACTAGTACAGTGTATATCCACCTTTCGCAGCAATGCAGGCTGCTATTCTCCCATGGAGACGATCGTAGAGATGCTGGATGTAGTCCTGTGGAACGGCTTGCCATGCCATTTCCACCTGGCGCTTCAGTTGGACCAGCGTTCGTGCTGGACGTGCAGACCGCGTGAGACGACGCTTCATCCAGTCCCAAACATGCTCAATGGGGGACAGATCCGGAGATCTTGCTGGCCAGGGTAGTTGACTTACACCTTCTAGAGCACGTTGGGTGGCACGGGATACATGCGGACGTGCATTGTCCTGTTGGAACAGCAAGTTCCCTTGCCGGTCTAGGAATGGTAGAACGATGGGTTCGATGACGGTTTGGATGTACCGTGCACTATTCAGTGTCCCCTCGACGATCACCAGTGGTGTACGGCCAGTGTAGGAGATCGCTCCCCACACCATGATGCCGGGTGTTGGCCCTGTGTGCCTCGGTCGTATGCAGTCCTGATTGTGGCGCTCCCCTGCACGGCGCCAAACACGCATACGACCATCATTGGCACCAAGGCAGAAGCGACTCTCATCGCTGAAGACGACACGTCTCCATTCGTCCCTCCATTCACGCCTGTCGCGACACCACTGGAGGCGGGCTGCACGATGTTGGGGCGTGAGCGGAAGACGGCCTAACGGTGTGCGGGACCGTAGCCCAGCTTCATGGAGACGGTTGCGAATGGTCCTCGCCGATACCCCAGGAGCAACAGTGTCCCTAATTTGCTGGGAAGTGGCGGTGCGGTCCCCTACGGCACTGCGTAGGATCCTACGGTCTTGGCGTGCATCCGTGCGTCGCTGCGGTCCGGTCCCAGGTCGACGGGCACGTGCACCTTCCGCCGACCACTGGCGACAACATCGATGTACTGTGGAGACCTCACGCCCCACGTGTTTAGCAATTCGGCGGTACGTCCACCCGGCCTCCCGCATGGCCACTATACGCCCTCGCTCAAAGTCCGTCAACTGCACATACGGTTCACGTCCACGCTGTCGCGGCATGCTACCAGTGTTAAAGACTGCGATGGAGCTCCGTAAGCCACGGCAAACTGGCTGACACTGACGGCGGCGGTGCACAAATGCTGCGCAGCTAGCGCTATTCGACGGCCAACACCGCGGTTCCTGGTGTGTCCGCTGTGCCGTGCGTGTGATCATTGCTTGTACAGCCCTCTCGCAGTGTCCGGAGCAAGTATGGTGGGTCTGACACACCGGTGTCAATGTGTTCTTTTTTCCATTTCCAGGAGTGTAGTTACTGAATTTAGTTCTGGATGTTTACAGAGAAAAGGAAAAGTCGGTACTTCTCGCTAGTGTAATATAATGTGAACCAGCAACTACCCTTTCCTTAGAACACGACTCAAGCAGGTCCTCAAGTAGGTAGCAAGGCACTGCTGCATTCTGTTCCCTGACATTGCTCTGATGACGGTTAATGCAGATAGTTCCGATTATGAAATACAAAACGTATTGCAGGTTAGTTCCTAGGATAGTAACATTAAATTTGCGTTGTAGACGGCACATGAACGTGACGACTATCCATATTACTCATCAATATAAAAAGACAATATTTTGGGAATTTAGCAGGATTACTCAAAATGAATTCTGAAATTGGGTGACTGACTGCACAGGTGCTAAACGTCGTCAAGAGTATACGATGTCCTAATCGCATTAGGAATATGAAGATCATCTTCGACAGCTCGCAACTTTCACATTGCTATCTCCACCCTACTCCAGACAGCCCTCGGAGTTGCACTACGTTGCCGATGTTATGGAAGGCCTTCAAACCGACAACAGACCACATATTGAAAAATACAAGCGAATTCCCTTGCAGCGTAAGCTTATTGTAACTAATCTAAAAATTAGTGGAGAGGAACATTGTTCTATTCAAAAAAAGTAAAATGTTACACACTGTTGACGTCAAACGGACATTATCTATGTCCTGTCTTGTGTCCTACTCATCTATAATATCAAGTGTACTATGAAAATGATTATATATAATGGCTGATAGGGTAATGCATTGATACCAGATGGCGGGGGCCGGCTGGTGTGGCCGTGCGGTTCTAGGCGCTTCAGTCTGGAACCGCGTGACCGCTACGGTCGCAGGTTCGAATCCTGCCTCGGGCATGGATGTGAGTGATGTCCTTAGGTTAGTTAGGTTTAAGTAGTTCTACGTTCTAGGGGACTGATGACCTTAGAAGTTAAGTCCCATAGTGCTCAGAGCCATTTGAACCATTTGAACTATTTAACACAAAATGACATTAAAAATTAAAGTTATTCACGAGCAGCTAGTTGAGAATATGTATGAACATTAAATGACACGACGAACTGAAATAATATGACGAAGAGTTCAGCGCTCACTGGGAATAGAGACCCACACATATCGTTGTTGACTACACACAAAGAGACGTCAGCTACCGAATTTTTATCCACCAGCTGCTCAGAATAGCATCTTCAACTTAGTCATCTCGCAAATAGTTCTGTGTCTCACTGGGAGTTAAGAACGTCAGATATCGTTAGTGTTGACAACGAATGAAAATACATTAAAAATCAAAATTATTATCCACCAGCAGATAGGTGTTCTCATGATAGAGCTTGATAATACATAATTAAATCTTTAGTGCCGGGCCAGGATTCGATCCCATTCACGCGTAATATGTGAAGGTGTTGAGGAATCTGCAGTTTTGAACAAACAACAAATTGTAGCCGAGCTGTATTGCCACGAAGGGATCAAATTCCGCGTTAAGGGCGGTCTGAGTTGCATTCCCAGTTTAGAACCAATTTTATCGACATACAGAAGCTCAAATAAAAGATGGAATAAGTGTCCTGTGACCATACATAGCGTTTGTGTCGTCACTTGAAATAAATAACTAGTATAAGAAAGGTTACTGGTGACAGTTTCTATATGTCGCCACTCCAGACTTTATTGTGGTTCAACCTACCGTCTACTTGGTAAAGAAGGAATATCATCTTGAATGTGAATTTTCAGACCACGCAGCCATTATATCTCCTTCACTTGGTGTAGCCAGGAGAGAATGGAATCTGTCTCTCCCTATCTAAAATCATTGACGGAAGTGGGAATCGCACCCAGACCATAGGTATAACAACCTACCATCCGTCCAACAGACCACGAAATCCTCTTCTCTGCGAGTCATTTTTCTATCGTAACGCAGTTGCGCCACACTGGATGAGAATTCTGACACACAGGCTCCCTGTAGTAATTTGCAGCATGTTCAGTAAATTCATTTACTTGGTTGACCGAATCACCATGAACTAGCTGCCTCGGCTACCCAGTGCATACATTCGACTATTTTGTAATCACAGAAATAAAATCACGTAACTGCCACCTACACACAACTGCCAACATTGTAGGATGCAGAAGTTTAAATAGGAAGTGTTCCTTTCCACTTGAGCTATTCTATTGCGCTATCTGTTACTAGAAAACGTCGTTCAGTCCAAAAGAAAAGCTGTAACTGTTTGTCTCTCAGAAGTCAAGACCTGGCCATATGCATAATCTCACAGTGCTGTGGAATCCAAAAGTTCTGGAGGAATAGTTGCCGAGCTCTGGAGCTGTTGCAGCTACGTGTCAGCTTGTAGCATAGATAAGATGTCACGAGTTCGAATACATTCAGTGCTACATTTTTTAAAACGCAATTCTGCTCTCTGCTGAAGTTATCAATCTAATGGAACTTTGAACATAATTCCCTTCACTTCTCAACCCAAAGTAGTCGCATGTGGAAAAAGGACTAACTACTGTGACATTTTGTTCTATTCAGGTTTAATAGACAGCAGGAGCAGATGCATCTCGAAGATGTGCAGGGAGAGCGCATCGTGCCATAATATGTCAGAAAAGTATTTTCTACTTTAGCCGTCGTGTGGTAGTGATATTTTATTCCTCCTCAAACTTTGATTGACAGCTTTAACTCAGAACACGTTTTCTACATGCATGTAATCAATAAACTGCATGTGCATTGTCAGACTGTCATAGGTAACATCAGAGAATTCGCATATATCGTTGATTAATTTCTCTCTCATGTTTACTATTGTTTTAACAACACTAAAGGAAATCTTACGAAAATTGTGCACTGTATTATAAGAAATGAATTAAAACTAACCATGATAACCTTACGACGAAAGTATCTGTACACAAGCATGCCTCTATCGACACGAATTAGTAAAATACTACTCACTTAGATTTTGATTGGGTCTGTGTTTATTTGGTATGCTGTGTCATACTCAAGAGGTATGCAAATGTGGCATTTCATAAATATAGTTACGTATTCCTAGAAACCCAAAATTCGCTTGTCAGCAGCGGAAAGAGGCGTTACCTGTTGTGCAGCATTGTAAGTTTTTCAACATTGCACTATGAGCTGAAAGCATTTTCTTGCGATTTCCTTATTGATGTTTGATCTGACCGCTTGTAGCTCTTTCACAGAAGGGATAAAAACGTTACAGTCAGTGAGACTGGAACTGCGAACCGTAACAGACGCTGTTTCTCAGGTCAGCACGTTACCACAGCGCTGGCGAGGAGGTATGGGTCTCAGCTTCCTATTACGACGGCAATAGTAACTAGAACTCGTAAACCGCTATTTAAAGGTCGAGATTAGTTGCGATTTCCACCTGCAACGACTTTCCTGGGCTGAAAACCGTAAATTTTCAATCTTTTGTTACCCTTCAAGCTATAACAACTCAGATTATTCAATGGAAATGACAGGTAAAATCAAGTGAACTTTGAGGCTTAATTCCGTGCACACCAGGAAGTAACTCGTCGATCACAGAGTTGCCAAACATACGTTGCCTTGTTGCCAAATCTCAGTTACAGTACCAGCAGGAAGAAGACGAACCGATGTGATCCTACAGGGGTCTGGGAAGTGACCATAGCTGGTGTCTCCAAGTCGCGGCTGCTAGGCCTGGAATACGTAATGCGTCTGATTCGCTTTCTGTAACTAGGTGTAGGGACTGGAGCGTAGTTACTAATAATACTCAGAACTGACTGCAAACTGAGCATCATAAATCAGTAACTCTCATTGTTGTTTTTATATTTCTTTCGTAAGTGCACTCAAAACTAAGAAAGTCATTCACAGGCGTTTTCGTGTCTCGCCGATAGTCGAGCACAACATACAAATAAAAAAAAAAATGTGTGTGCGTGTGCGTGTGCGAGAGAGAGAGAGAGAGAGAGAGAGAGAGAGAGAGAAATAAAAAGCAATGAGAGAGTGTAAAAAATTGTTGTAAAGAAATTGAATCATGGTATTTAAAGAAATCTTTCATTAAAATGACACGTTCCACATCATTACGAAATGTCGTATTCATGATCTATGGAACAAGAGTTAATCTAATGTAATCTAATCTAATCACATCATATTGATGATTAGCCATGAAGAGTCATGAATTACCGAAATTTTGGCCAATACCAGTAACCAAATCTAAACTTGAAAATAAAAGACGACAATTTTTGTAATAAACCGTGACTCCTATCAAGACCCTTTCGTCCCTGTTATCTAACCACGAAAGATGTCTGATATACCTCCATTCTGAAGTAACAAAGTGTGCATGCATTTAAAGATGAAGTGCATGATGTGAAGTTCTGTGACGGAGATACGAACCCAACACGTAATCCGATTGTTAACTAAGAAAAATCAAATGTTACGTATCGGTTTTTCTTACGAGCCGCTAGGTGTCTGAATCTAAAATAAGGATACACACTTTTGTGCCTAAGCGACAATCGAACTGCACACCTACCGTGCATCCACGAATATAGCTCAAGTATCAGTTGCTTACTCATGAACAGTAAGATGTGTGCGTGTTTGACCAGAAATAACGACACCTGTTGCGATTGTTGGAAACACATGAACAGACATTGAAATTGCGCGTTAATTTTCACTAGCAGGTGGGTGTGCACTTGATAAAGCTAGAAATGAAATTATGAATATTTTTGTACTGGATCAGGTTTCAGACCCACATACTTACCTTTGGAGGAGACCTAGAGAAGATGGCAGTCTTGGGAAAAGGAACGAAATGACTGAACTATACTGTTCCGAGAGATTCAGATCCTCGAAAGAGGAGATACGAATTCGAATCACAGTCCAGCACCAAATTTTTAAACGTCTCTAGTTCAATCAAGTACAAGTAAAATAAGAGCCCTGTCCCTTTAAATGGCTATCGGTTCATCAAATAAAATAAAATTTCCTAATGTAGGTAAGCTTACTGGCGACTGTATTTCTGTTTACCATGACTTCCGCTGTGTCATTTCCCAACGTAAACCGGCTCTGCCCAGTTGGTAATGAAGGAACGTGATGTTTAATGCGGATTCTGGATTATAACGTCTTTCTCTTGAGGTTACCAGAGGTAAAATAAATCTGTTTGTGCCTCTTAAAAGTAAATGCCTGAACCCACGTATTGCACCTGTGATAGCTCGTTCCACCATACCATTGTGGCCACATTACCCAGCCCCAAGAGTGTGCTGTAACGGATGATGTGCTTAGCTTACAAAATTAGTCACGGTGGAAAAAATGCGAGTCTATTAAATGGTCAAGTAGAAGCAAGCTTCTGACGCAGAGATTATGCTATTCTCATGTCAGCAGGATGTAAAGACTCTTCTGGGCATCATAGGCTGGATGTGAAGCCATTTTGACGAGCACGTAGAGCGTCTCTACAAGCTGCGGTCCACCAGGGGACCGGTACGCGACGTGGAGAAGAAGTAGGGTGAGGGATGGAATATTCAGCAGCCCCCCCTGCGGGTCCGGGGATTAGAATAGGCCCGAGGTATTCCTGCCTATCGTAAGAGGCGACTAAAAGGAGTCCATCCCCCTCACGGGGGTAGTTAGCGCCTGCGTCCGGAGACGGACGGTTTCACGACCTATAATCGTGGTCTTTTTGGTTCTTCCTTCTCGTTTCTTCCTTCCTTTTGTTGGTTCCTTTCTTTGCTCTTCTCCACTTCACTGTCTTCCTTACTTTTCCCCTTGACTTCTCCTTGCCTTCTCATTGCCTTCTTCTCCTTGCCTTCTCCTTGCCTCCTTCTCCTTGCTTTCTCATTGCCTTCTTCTCCTTGCCTTCTCTGGCCTCCGCCTCGGCGTTTGAGACAGTCTGTCCTCTTTCTCCCTCTCTCTTCTTTTTCCTCTTCTTCCTTCCTCCCTGTGCGTGTCTGAAGGCCGACCCACGCGTTCGCACACGTAGCCGGTGACGGGGTAACGCGTAAGTCCCCGCCCTGGGTAGACATGTAAGGCACGCGCGTACCCCCTGGTAAAGGCCAGGCCCGGGGAGGGGCGATTGCCTGAGCTGATACCTTCTGACCATGCCGATTGGTCCCTCCGTCTGTTTCTCGGGAGGTGTGACCTGAGGTGTAAACATTCACCTAAGGCGGGAGTGCCCTCTGAGAGGGTCCCCACAAGGAAGGAGCGCGCCATCGGAGACGCTGGCAATCATGGGGGATTCCTCCGCAATGGATTCTACTCCATCGCTTTCGACTTCGACCCACAAACGGAAACGTGACCAGCCAACAGTGACAAAAATACTACCGCCTGCCCTACAGTTCCTCGTAGTTTCTCGATCTGAGGACGGAAAGGATTTTTCCTCTGTCAACCCTTTCGTTATCCAGAAGGGCGTAGATGCCATAGCCGGATCTGTCAAATCTTGTACCAGGTTGCGTAACGGTACCTTATTACTAGAAACAGAGTGCCTTTCAGGCACAAAAACTGCTTCGGGCCACACTCTTGTACACGTTCCCTGTCCGGGTGGAGGCCCACCGCACTTTGAATTCGTCTCGTGGTGTAGTCTATAGTAGCTCTCTCGACGGATTGACTGACGAGGAGCTTCAATCTTTCCTCGCTGAGCAGGGCGTGACGGCTGTCCATCGGGTCATGAAAAAGGTCAACAATGACCTTGTACCGACCCGGACACTTTTCTTAACCTTCGATAGTGTTAAGCTGCCATCGCGCATCAAGGCGGGCTACGAGGTTATTTCTGTTCGCCCCTATGTCCCGACACCTACGCGCTGCTACCAGTGTCAGCGTTTCAATCACACTCGACAGTCTTGTTCCAATGCGGCTAAATGTGTCACTTGTGGCAGGGATGCCCATGAGGGTGACTGTCCACCTCCGTCTCCTCGTTGTGTGAACTGTCAGGGTGACCATGCCGCATCCTCCCGCGACTGTCCTGTCTATAAGGAAGAACGCTGTATCCAAGAAATTCGGGTCAAAGAGAGAGTGTCCACCTCGGCTGCTCGCAAGCTATTGGCTAGTAGGAAGCCCACGCTGCTCCCAGCGGGGAAATACAGTACTGTCCTCGCCTCTCCTCGGACTACCAGGGAGGTGGCAACCCAGACATGCGATCTGACCTTCAGCACCACGGTCGTCCGTTCGGCCAGTGCTAAGGTCGCGCGGTCGACGTCTCCTCTTCGTCCCATCACCCCACAGATACCAGCCCCTTCATCAGCTTCTGCTAAGACGAAGACCCAGAAGTCAGATGCACGGGCCTTCAAGAAGGAACCATCCCGTGCAGACTTCCTACGTACCTCGACCTCCCATCCTTCGACCGGTACTTCCACCAAACGACCTTCCAAGAAGGCAAATAGGAAGCACAGTTCTCCTTCTCCGCCACGGCGCATTTCTTCTCCTGCGCCACCCAGCGGTTGCCGCCCCAGGCCGTCATCCGTTTCGCCTGGCCGCGCACCGCTGGTAGCCGAACATCTGGCCGTTCACCGGCGGAGGAAGCTCCCCCTCCCGGCCATCTTTCCAAGATGGCCGATGAACCTATAGACCCAATGGACGATGACTGTCCGCCTACTGATAGCGGCGGCAGTGCTCGCTCGAAGCCAGGCCCTCAGCGGCCTTAGAGGTGACCCCTTCTTTCATCTTCCCTTTTTTTTTCTTACGATGGCACTTATTCACTGGAATGTTCGCAGCATTCGCTCCAACCGAGAAGACTTGAAGTTACTGCTCCGCTTGCACCGTCCGTTCGTCGTAGCCCTCCAGGAAACGAAGCTACGCCCATTCGATCAAATTGCCTTGGCACACTACCCCTCTGTGCGTTTTGACCTACCCCCTGTGGTAGGTATCCCAGCTCATGGAGGGGTTATGTTGCTGGTCCGGGATGATATTTACTACGATCCCATCACGTTGCACACCGGCCTGCAGGCAGTTGCCATCCGCATTACTCTCCCCACTTTTACATTTTCCATTTGTACCGTTTACACTCCATCGTCGTCTGCCGTTACCAGGGCAGACATGATGCAACTTATTGCTCAGCTACCTGCACCATTTTTGTTAACTGGAGACTTCAATGCCCACCATCCCCTTTGGGGCTCTCCAGCATCCTGCCCGAGGGGCTCCCTGTTAGCAGACCTTTTCAACCAGCTCAATCTCGTCTGCCTCAATACTGGCGCCCCTACTTTTCTTTCGGATACATCTCACACCTATTCCCATTTAGATCTCTCTATATGTACTCCCCAACTTGCACGCCGGTTCGAGTGGTATGCTCTTTCTGATACATATTCGAGCGACCACTTCCCGTGTGTTATCCATCTCCTGCAGCATACCCCCTCTCCGTGCTCATCTAGTTGGAACATCTCCAAAGCAGACTGGGGGCTCCTCTCTTCAAGGGCGACCTTTCAGGATCAAACATTCCCAAGCTGCGATAGTCAGGTCGCACACCTCACGGAAGTCATTCTCGCTGCTGCTGAATTTTTTTTTTTTTTTTTTTTTGTGGTTTTCGGGCGCACAACTTCAATGGTCATTAGCGCCCTGACTACTCTAAGAATGCACCGCGAGGCACAAGTTGACAACAACAACTAAAAGGGAAAACACAATAAAAGACAGACTGACAGGCATAGGATTAAAAAACATCATCAAATGTCCTTAGCGAGGTTTGTCAAATTGATAAAACAAAGAACACGAGCAGCTGCTCGTGGGTCATCCGCTAAAATGGCATCTAAAGTAGTAGGCAGGTTAAGATCGAGGCGCAGTGTTTTAAGATCGGGACAGGACATTAAAATGTGACGAACTGTCAGCAAGTGCCCACATGGGCAGAACGGCGCCGGCGCAGCCGTCAGCAGATGGCGATGGCTGAACCGGCAGTGTCCAATTCTTAACCTTGCTAAAACGACCTCCTCCCGCCGAGAAGGGCGTGAGGAGGACGTCCAAGCCACGGGAAGAGGTTTTAAGGCCCGAAGCTTGTTGTCGGTAAGTGCAGCCCAATCGGCATGCCACAGCGACACAACGCGCCGACAAATGACCCTGCTAAAATCGGACGAAGGGACACAACAAGAAGCTGTCCGAGGCTGGAGGACCGCAGCCTTGGCCGCGGCATCTGCAGCTTCGTTCCCAGGGATACCGACATGGCCAGGAACCCACATAAAGCTAACCGGCGTACCGACGTCCACCAGCTGCTGAAGAGAGCGTTGGATCCGGTGTACGAAAGGGTGAACCGGGTACGGATCACTGAGGCTCTGGATGGCGCTCAGGGAATCTGAGCAGATGACATAAGCAGAATGTCGGTGGCGGCAGATGTACAGAACAGCCTGGTAGAGGGCAAAGAGCTCAGCTGTGAAGACCGAACAATGGCCATGGAGCCGGTATTGGAAACTTTGTGCCCCGACAATAAAGGAACACCCGACCCCGTCATTGGTCTTAGAGCCATCTGTATAAATGAAAGTCATGTTGTTGAACTTCGAACGAAGTTCCAAAAAACGGGAGTGGTAGACCGAACCGGGGGTGACCTCTTTTGGGAGCGAGCTGAGGTCGAGGTGAACGCGGACCTGAGCCTGGAGCCAAGGTGGCGTGCGGCTCTCGCCCACTCGAAAGGTTGCAGGGAGTGAAAAATGAAGGTGTTGAAGGAGGCGACGAAAGCGAACTCCAGGGGGTAGCAAGGCAGAGACATACAACCCGTATTGAAGGTCAAGAGAGTCGTCAAAAAAGGAACGATAAGAAGGATGGTCGGGCATTGACAGTAGCCGACAGGCATACCGACAAAGCAGTATATCGCGCCGGTAGGTGAGTGGCAATTCGCCAGCGTCAGCATGAAGACTCTCTACGGGACTGGTATAAAATGCTCCGATCGCAAGTCGTAAACCCCGATGTTGTATGGAGTTGAGGCGGCGTAAGATGGATGGCCGTGCAGAGGAGTATACGAAGCTCCCATAATCCAGCTTGGAGCGGACGATCGACCGATATAGACGAAGTAGGACGGTTCGATCCGCTCCCCACGACATACCACTGAGAACACGGAGGACATTTAAACAACGGGTACAACGGGCGGCCAAATATGACACATGTGGAGACCAGCTAAGTTTCCTGTCAAAGGTAAGGCCTAAAAATTTGATTGTCTCCACGAGTGGGAGAGCAACGGGACCGAGTCGTAAGGACGGTGGGAGAAACTCTTTGTAGCGCCAGAAGTTAATACAGACCGTCTTCTCGGCAGAAAAACGGAAGCCATTGGCGACACTCCAGGAGTAAAGACGGTCAAGAGAACGCTGAAGACAGCGCTCCAAGACACGTGGACACTGCGCGCTGCAATAGATGGTAAAATCGTCCACGAAAAGGGAGCCTGATACATCAGCTGGGAGGCAATCCATTATTGGATTGATCGCGATGGCGAAGAGAGCGACGCTCAAAACTGAGCCCTGTGGCACCCCATTCTCCTGGAGAAAGGTGTCGGACAGGACAGAACCCACACGTACCCGAAACTGTCGATCCATTAAAAAGGAAAGAATAAAAAGAGGGAGGCGACCGCGAAAGCCCCACGTATGCATGGTGCGGAGAATGCCCGCCCTCCAACAGGTGTCGTAAGCCTTCTCCAAATCAAAGAACACAGCCGCGGTCGGGCGCTTCCGCAAGAAGTTATTCATGATGAAGGTCGACAAGGTAACCAGATGGTCGACAGCAGAGCGGCGCCTTCGAAATCCACATTGTACATTGGTAAGTAGGCGTCGAGACTCGAGCAGCCAAACCAATCGAGAGTTAACCATTCGCTCCATCACTTTACAGACACAGCTGGTAAGCGAGATAGGTCGATAACTGGAAGGCAAGTGCTTGTCCTTCCCCGGCTTAGGAATCGGGACAATAGACTCGCGCCAGCATGCGGGAACATGTCCCTCAATCCAGATGCGATTGTATGTACGAAGAAGAAAACCTTTACCCGCAGGAGAAAGGTTCTTCAGCATCTGAATATGAATAGAATCAGGCCCTGGAGCGGAGGACCGTGATCGGCCAAGTGCGGTTTCGAGTTCCCGCATGGTGAATGGGGCATTATAACTTTCACAATTCGAGGAGCGGAAGTCACGTGGCCTAGCCTCCTCGGCCTGTTTGCGGGGGAGGAAGGCAGGGTGGTAATGAGCGGAGCTCGAAACCTCGGCGAAAAAGCGGCCGAAGGCATTGGAGACAGCCTCAGGGGCCACAAGGACTTCATTCGCGACCTTCAAGCCAGAAATTGGGGAGTGGACCTTAGTGCCAGATAGCCGGCGCAGGCTACCCCAGACAACAGAAGAAGGAGTAGAACTGTTGAAGGTGTTGGTGAAAGCAGCCCAGCTGGCTTTCTTGCTTTCTTTAATAATACGACGACACTGAGCACGTAATCGTTTATAATTAATACAATTCGCCACTGTAGGGTGGCGTTGAAAGGTGCGTAAAGCACGTCGACGAGCACGTATAGCGTCCCTACATGCTGCGGTCCACCAGGGGACCGGTACGCGACGTGGAGAAGAGGTAGAGTGAGGGAAGGAATATTCAGCAGCAGCGAGAATGACTTCCGTGAGGTGTGCGACCTGACGATCGCAGCTTGTGAAGGTTTGATCCTGAAAGGTCGCCCTGGAAGAGAAGAGCCCCCAGTCTGCCTTGGAGATGGTCCAACGAGAGGAGCACGGAGAGGGAGTATGCTGCAGGAGATGGATAATACACGGGAAGTGGTCGCTCGAATATGTATCAGCAAGGGCATACCACTCAAACCGGCGTGCAAGTTGGGGAGTACATATAGAGAGGTCTAAATGGGAATAGGTATGAGATGTGTCCGAAAGAAAAGTAGGGGCGCCAGTATTGAGGCAGACAAGATTGAGCTGGTTGAAAAGGTCTGCTAACAGGGAGCCCCTCGGGCAGGATGCTGGAGAGCCCCAAAGAGGATGGTGGGCATTGAAGTCTCCAGTTAACAAAAATGGTGCAGGTAGCTGAGCAACAAGTTGCGTCATGTCTGCCCTGGTAACGGCAGATGACGATGGAGCGTAAACGGTACAAAAGGAAGACGTAAAAGTGGGGAGAGTAATGCGGATGGCAACTGCCTGCAGGCCGGTGTGCAACGTGATGGGATCGTAGTAAATATCATCCCGGACCAGCAACATAACCCCTCCATGAGCTGGGATACCCACCACAGGGGGTAGGTCAAAACGCACAGAGGTGTAGTGTGCCAAGGCAATTTGATCGCATGGGCGTAGCTTCGTTTCCTGGAGGGCTACGACGAGCGGACGATGCGAGCGGAGCAGCAACTTCAAGTCCTCTCGGTTGGAGCGAATGCTGCGAACATTCCAGTGAATAAGTGCCATCGTAAGAAAAAAAAGGGAAGATGAAAGAAGGGGTCACCTCTAAGGCCGCTGAGGGCCTGGCTTCGAGCGAGCACTGCCGCCGCTATCAGTAGGCGGACAGTCATCGTCCATTGGGTCTATAGGTTCATCGGCCATCTTGGAAAGATGGCCGGGAGGGGGAGCTTCCTCCGCCGGTGAACGGCCAGATGTTCGGCTACCAGCGGTGCGCGGCCAGGCGAAACGGATGACGGCCTGGGGCGGCAACCGCTGGGTGGCGCAGGAGAAGAAATGCGCCGTGGCGGAGAAGGAGAACTGTGCTTCCTATTTGCCTTCTTGGAAGGTCGTTTGGTGGAAGTACCGGTCGAAGGATGGGAGGTCGAGGTACGTAGGAAGTCTGCACGGGATGGTTCCTTCTTGAAGGCCCGTGCATCTGACTTCTGGGTCTTCGTCTTAGCAGAAGCTGATGAAGGGGCTGGTATCTGTGGGGTGATGGGACGAAGAGGAGACGTCGACCACGCGATCTTAGCACTGGCCGAACGGACGACCGTGGTGCTGAAGGTCAGATCGCATGTCTGGGTTGCCACCTCCCTGGTAGTCCGAGGAGAGGCGAGGACAGTACTGTATTTCCCCGCTGGGAGCAGCGTGGGCTTCCTACTAGCCAATAGCTTGCGAGCAGCCGAGGTGGACACTCTCTCTTTGACCCGAATTTCTTGGATACAGCGTTCTTCCTTATAGACAGGACAGTCGCGGGAGGATGCGGCATGGTCACCCTGACAGTTCACACAACGAGGAGACGGAGGTGGACAGTCACCCTCATGGGCATCCCTGCCACAAGTGACACATTTAGCCGCATTGGAACAAGACTGTCGAGTGTGATTGAAACGCTGACACTGGTAGCAGCGCGTAGGTGTCGGGACATAGGGGCGAACAGAAATAACCTCGTAGCCCGCCTTGATGCGCGATGGCAGCTTAACACTATCGAAGGTTAAGAAAAGTGTCCGGGTCGGTACAAGGTCATTGTTGACCTTTTTCATGACCCGATGGACAGCCGTCACGCCCTGCTCAGCGAGGAAAGATTGAAGCTCCTCGTCAGTCAATCCGTCGAGAGAGCTACTATAGACTACACCACGAGACGAATTCAAAGTGCGGTGGGCCTCCACCCGGACAGGGAACGTGTACAAGAGTGTGGCCCGAAGCAGTTTTTGTGCCTGAAAGGCACTCTGTTTCTAGTAATAAGGTACCGTTACGCAACCTGGTACAAGATTTGACAGATCCGGCTATGGCATCTACGCCCTTCTGGATAACGAAAGGGTTGACAGAGGAAAAATCCTTTCCGTCCTCAGATCGAGAAACTACGAGGAACTGTAGGGCAGGCGGTAGTATTTTTGTCACTGTTGGCTGGTCACGTTTCCGTTTGTGGGTCGAAGTCGAAAGCGATGGAGTAGAATCCATTGCGGAGGAATCCCCCATGATTGCCAGCGTCTCCGATGGCGCGCTCCTTCCTTGTGGGGACCCTCTCAGAGGGCACTCCCGCCTTAGGTGAATGTTTACACCTCAGGTCACACCTCCCGAGAAACAGACGGAGGGACCAATCGGCATGGTCAGAAGGTATCAGCTCAGGCAATCGCCCCTCCCCGGGCCTGGCCTTTACCAGGGGGTACGCGCGTGCCTTACATGTCTACCCAGGGCGGGGACTTACGCGTTACCCCGTCACCGGCTACGTGTGCGAACGCGTGGGTCGGCCTTCAGACACGCACAGGGAGGAAGGAAGAAGAGGAAAAAGAAGAGAGAGGGAGAAAGAGGACAGACTGTCTCAAACGCCGAGGCGGAGGCCAGAGAAGGCAAGGAGAAGAAGGCAATGAGAAAGCAAGGAGAAGGAGGCAAGGAGAAGGCAAGGAGAAGAAGGCAATGAGAAGGCAAGGAGAAGTCAAGGGGAAAAGTAAGGAAGACAGTGAAGTGGAGAAGAGCAAAGAAAGGAACCAACAAAAGGAAGGAAGAAACGAGAAGGAAGAACCAAAAAGACCACGATTATAGGTCGTGAAACCGTCCGTCTCCGGACGCAGGCGCTAACTACCCCCGTGAGGGGGATGGACTCCTTTTAGTCGCCTCTTACGATAGGCAGGAATACCTCGGGCCTATTCTAATCCCCGGACCCGCAGGGGGGGCTGCTGAATATTCCATCCCTCACCCTACTTCTTCTCCACGTCGCGTACCGGTCCCCTGGTGGACCGCAGCTTGTAGAGACGCTCTACGTGCTCGTCAAAATGGCTTCACATCCAGCCTATGATGCCCAGAAGAGTCTTTACATCCTGCTGACATGAGAATAGCATAATCTCTGCGTCAGAAGCTTGCTTCTACTTGACCATTTAATAGACTCGCATTTTTTCCACCGTGACTAATTTTGTAAGCTAAGCACATCATCCGTTACAGCACACTCTTGGGGCTGGGTAATGTGGCCACAATGGTATGGTGGAACGAGCTATCACAGGTGCAATACGTGGGTTCAGGCATTTACTTTTAAGAGGCACAAACAGATTTATTTTACCTCTGGTAACCTCAAGAGAAAGACGTTATAATCCAGAATCCGCATTAAACATCACGTTCCTTCATTACCAACTGGGCAGAGCCGGTTTACGTTGGGAAATGACACAGCGGAAGTCATGGTAAACAGAAATACAGTCGCCAGTAAGCTTACCTACATTAGGAAATTTTATTTTATTTGATGAACCGATAGCCATTTAAAGGGACAGGGCTCTTATTTTACTTGTACTTGATTGAACTAGAGACGTTTAAAAATTTGGTGCTGGACTGTGATTCGAATTCGTATCTCCTCTTTCGAGGATCTGAATCTCTCGGAACAGTATAGTTCAGTCATTTCGTTCCTTTTCCCAAGACTGCCATCTTCTCTAGGTCTCCTCCAAAGGTAAGTATGTGGGTCTGAAACCTGATCCAGTACAAAAATATTCATAATTTCATTTCTAGCTTTATCAAGTGCACACCCACCTGCTAGTGAAAATTAACGCGCAATTTCAATGTCTGTTCATGTGTTTCCAACAATCGCAACAGGTGTCGTTATTTCTGGTCAAACACGCACACATCTTACTGTTCATGAGTAAGCAACTGATACTTGAGCTATATTCGTGGATGCACGGTAGGTGTGCAGTTCGATTGTCGCTTAGGCACAAAAGTGTGTATCCTTATTTTAGATTCAGACACCTAGCGGCTCGTAAGAAAAACCGATACGTAACATTTGATTTTTCTTAGTTAACAATCGGATTACGTGTTGGGTTCGTATCTCCGTCACAGAACTTCACATCATGCACTTCATCTTTAAATGCATGCACACTTTGTTACTTCAGAATGGAGGTATATCAGACATCTTTCGTGGTTAGATAACAGGGACGAAAGGGTCTTGATAGGAGTCACGGTTTATTACAAAAATTGTCGTCTTTTATTTTCAAGTTTAGATTTGGTTACTGGTATTGGCCAAAATTTCGGTAATTCATGACTCTTCATGGCTAATCATCAATATGATGTGATTAGATTAGATTACATTAGATTAACTCTTGTTCCATAGATCATGAATACGACATTTCGTAATGATGTGGAACGTGTCATTTTAATGAAAGATTTCTTTAAATACCATGATTCAATTTCTTTACAACAATTTTTTACACTCTCTCATTGCTTTTTATTTCTCTCTCTCTCTCTCTCTCTCTCTCTCTCTCTCTCGCACACGCACACGCACACACATTTTTTTTTTTATTTGTATGTTGTGCTCGACTATCGGCGAGACACGAAAACGCCTGTGAATGACTTTCTTAGTTTTGAGTGCACTTACGAAAGAAATATAAAAACAACAATGAGAGTTACTGATTTATGATGCTCAGTTTGCAGTCAGTTCTGAGTATTATTAGTAACTACGCTCCAGTCCCTACACCTAGTTACAGAAAGCGAATCAGACGCATTACGTATTCCAGGCCTAGCAGCCGCGACTTGGAGACACCAGCTATGGTCACTTCCCAGACCCCTGTAGGATCACATCGGTTCGTCTTCTTCCTGCTGGTACTGTAACTGAGATTTGGCAACAAGGCAACGTATGTTTGGCAACTCTGTGATCGACGAGTTACTTCCTGGTGTGCACGGAATTAAGCCTCAAAGTTCACTTGATTTTACCTGTCATTTCCATTGAATAATCTGAGTTGTTATAGCTTGAAGGGTAACAAAAGATTGAAAATTTACGGTTTTCAGCCCAGGAAAGTCGTTGCAGGTGGAAATCGCAACTAATCTCGACCTTTAAATAGCGGTTTACGAGTTCTAGTTACTATTGCCGTCGTAATAGGAAGCTGAGACCCATACCTCCTCGCCAGCGCTGTGGTAACGTGCTGACCTGAGAAACAGCGTCTGTTACGGTTCGCAGTTCCAGTCTCACTGACTGTAACGTTTTTATCCCTTCTGTGAAAGAGCTACAAGCGGTCAGATCAAACATCAATAAGGAAATCGCAAGAAAATGCTTTCAGCTCATAGTGCAATGTTGAAAAACTTACAATGCTGCACAACAGGTAACGCCTCTTTCCGCTGCTGACAAGCGAATTTTGGGTTTCTAGGAATACGTAACTATATTTATGAAATGCCACATTTGCATACCTCTTGAGTATGACACAGCATACCAAATAAACACAGACCCAATCAAAATCTAAGTGAGTAGTATTTTACTAATTCGTGTCGATAGAGGCATGCTTGTGTACAGATACTTTCGTCGTAAGGTTATCATGGTTAGTTTTAATTCATTTCTTATAATACAGTGCACAATTTTCGTAAGATTTCCTTTAGTGTTGTTAAAACAATAGTAAACATGAGAGAGAAATTAATCAACGATATATGCGAATTCTCTGATGTTACCTATGACAGTCTGACAATGCACATGCAGTTTATTGATTACATGCATGTAGAAAACGTGTTCTGAGTTAAAGCTGTCAATCAAAGTTTGAGGAGGAATAAAATATCACTACCACACGACGGCTAAAGTAGAAAATACTTTTCTGACATATTATGGCACGATGCGCTCTCCCTGCACATCTTCGAGATGCATCTGCTCCTGCTGTCTATTAAACCTGAATAGAACAAAATGTCACAGTAGTTAGTCCTTTTTCCACATGCGACTACTTTGGGTTGAGAAGTGAAGGGAATTATGTTCAAAGTTCCATTAGATTGATAACTTCAGCAGAGAGCAGAATTGCGTTTTAAAAAATGTAGCACTGAATGTATTCGAACTCGTGACATCTTATCTATGCTACAAGCTGACACGTAGCTGCAACAGCTCCAGAGCTCGGCAACTATTCCTCCAGAACTTTTGGATTCCACAGCACTGTGAGATTATGCATATGGCCAGGTCTTGACTTCTGAGAGACAAACAGTTACAGCTTTTCTTTTGGACTGAACGACGTTTTCTAGTAACAGATAGCGCAATAGAATAGCTCAAGTGGAAAGGAACACTTCCTATTTAAACTTCTGCATCCTACAATGTTGGCAGTTGTGTGTAGGTGGCAGTTACGTGATTTTATTTCTGTGATTACAAAATAGTCGAATGTATGCACTGGGTAGCCGAGGCAGCTAGTTCATGGTGATTCGGTCAACCAAGTAAATGAATTTACTGAACATGCTGCAAATTACTACAGGGAGCCTGTGTGTCAGAATTCTCATCCAGTGTGGCGCAACTGCGTTACGATAGAAAAATGACTCGCAGAGAAGAGGATTTCGTGGTCTGTTGGACGGATGGTAGGTTGTTATACCTATGGTCTGGGTGCGATTCCCACTTCCGTCAATGATTTTAGATAGGGAGAGACAGATTCCATTCTCTCCTGGCTACACCAAGTGAAGGAGATATAATGGCTGCGTGGTCTGAAAATTCACATTCAAGATGATATTCCTTCTTTACCAAGTAGACGGTAGGTTGAACCACAATAAAGTCTGGAGTGGCGACATATAGAAACTGTCACCAGTAACCTTTCTTATACTAGTTATTTATTTCAAGTGACGACACAAACGCTATGTATGGTCACAGGACACTTATTCCATCTTTTATTTGAGCTTCTGTATGTCGATAAAATTGGTTCTAAACTGGGAATGCAACTCAGACCGCCCTTAACGCGGAATTTGATCCCTTCGTGGCAATACAGCTCGGCTACAATTTGTTGTTTGTTCAAAACTGCAGATTCCTCAACACCTTCACATATTACGCGTGAATGGGATCGAATCCTGGCCCGGCACTAAAGATTTAATTATGTATTATCAAGCTCTATCATGAGAACACCTATCTGCTGGTGGATAATAATTTTGATTTTTAATGTATTTTCATTCGTTGTCAACACTAACGATATCTGACGTTCTTAACTCCCAGTGAGACACAGAACTATTTGCGAGATGACTAAGTTGAAGATGCTATTCTGAGCAGCTGGTGGATAAAAATTCGGTAGCTGACGTCTCTTTGTGTGTAGTCAACAACGATGTGTGTGGGTCTCTATTCCCAGTGAGCGCTGAACTCTTCGTCATATTATTTCAGTTCGTCGTGTCATTTAATGTTCATACATATTCTCAACTAGCTGCTCGTGAATAACTTTAATTTTTAATGTCATTTTGTGTTAAATAGTTCAAATGGTTCAAATGGCTCTGAGCACTATGGGACTTAACTTCTAAGGTCATCAGTCCCCTAGAACGTAGAACTACTTAAACCTAACTAACCTAAGGACATCACTCACATCCATGCCCGAGGCAGGATTCGAACCTGCGACCGTAGCGGTCACGCGGTTCCAGACTGAAGCGCCTAGAACCGCACGGCCACACCAGCCGGCCCCCGCCATCTGGTATCAATGCATTACCCTATCAGCCATTATATATAATCATTTTCATAGTACACTTGATATTATAGATGAGTAGGACACAAGACAGGACATAGATAATGTCCGTTTGACGTCAACAGTGTGTAACATTTTACTTTTTTTGAATAGAACAATGTTCCTCTCCACTAATTTTTAGATTAGTTACAATAAGCTTACGCTGCAAGGGAATTCGCTTGTATTTTTCAATATGTGGTCTGTTGTCGGTTTGAAGGCCTTCCATAACATCGGCAACGTAGTGCAACTCCGAGGGCTGTCTGGAGTAGGGTGGAGATAGCAATGTGAAAGTTGCGAGCTGTCGAAGATGATCTTCATATTCCTAATGCGATTAGGACATCGTATACTCTTGACGACGTTTAGCACCTGTGCAGTCAGTCACCCAATTTCAGAATTCATTTTGAGTAATCCTGCTAAATTCCCAAAATATTGTCTTTTTATATTGATGAGTAATATGGATAGTCGTCACGTTCATGTGCCGTCTACAACGCAAATTTAATGTTACTATCCTAGGAACTAACCTGCAATACGTTTTGTATTTCATAATCGGAACTATCTGCATTAACCGTCATCAGAGCAATGTCAGGGAACAGAATGCAGCAGTGCCTTGCTACCTACTTGAGGACCTGCTTGAGTCGTGTTCTAAGGAAAGGGTAGTTGCTGGTTCACATTATATTACACTAGCGAGAAGTACCGACTTTTCCTTTTCTCTGTAAACATCCAGAACTAAATTCAGTAACTACACTCCTGGAAATGGAAAAAAGAACACATTGACACCGGTGTGTCAGACCCACCATACTTGCTCCGGACACTGCGAGAGGGCTGTACAAGCAATGATCACACGCACGGCACAGCGGACACACCAGGAACCGCGGTGTTGGCCGTCGAATAGCGCTAGCTGCGCAGCATTTGTGCACCGCCGCCGTCAGTGTCAGCCAGTTTGCCGTGGCTTACGGAGCTCCATCGCAGTCTTTAACACTGGTAGCATGCCGCGACAGCGTGGACGTGAACCGTATGTGCAGTTGACGGACTTTGAGCGAGGGCGTATAGTGGCCATGCGGGAGGCCGGGTGGACGTACCGCCGAATTGCTAAACACGTGGGGCGTGAGGTCTCCACAGTACATCGATGTTGTCGCCAGTGGTCGGCGGAAGGTGCACGTGCCCGTCGACCTGGGACCGGACCGCAGCGACGCACGGATGCACGCCAAGACCGTAGGATCCTACGCAGTGCCGTAGGGGACCGCACCGCCACTTCCCAGCAAATTAGGGACACTGTTGCTCCTGGGGTATCGGCGAGGACCATTCGCAACCGTCTCCATGAAGCTGGGCTACGGTCCCGCACACCGTTAGGCCGTCTTCCGCTCACGCCCCAACATCGTGCAGCCCGCCTCCAGTGGTGTCGCGACAGGCGTGAATGGAGGGACGAATGGAGACGTGTCGTCTTCAGCGATGAGAGTCGCTTCTGCCTTGGTGCCAATGATGGTCGTATGCGTGTTTGGCGCCGTGCAGGGGAGCGCCACAATCAGGACTGCATACGACCGAGGCACACAGGGCCAACACCCGGCATCATGGTGTGGGGAGCGATCTCCTACACTGGCCGTACACCACTGGTGATCGTCGAGGGGACACTGAATAGTGCACGGTACATCCAAACCGTCATCGAACCCATCGTTCTACCATTCCTAGACCGGCAAGGGAACTTGCTGTTCCAACAGGACAATGCACGTCCGCATGTATCCCGTGCCACCCAACGTGCTCTAGAAGGTGTAAGTCAACTACCCTGGCCAGCAAGATCTCCGGATCTGTCCCCCATTGAGCATGTTTGGGACTGGATGAAGCGTCGTCTCACGCGGTCTGCACGTCCAGCACGAACGCTGGTCCAACTGAAGCGCCAGGTGGAAATGGCATGGCAAGCCGTTCCACAGGACTACATCCAGCATCTCTACGATCGTCTCCATGGGAGAATAGCAGCCTGCATTGCTGCGAAAGGTGGATATACACTGTACTAGTGCCGACATTGTGCATGCTCTGTTGCCTGTGTCTATGTGCCTGTGGTTCTGTCAGTGTGATCATGTGATGTATCTGACCCCAGGAATGTGTCAATAAAGTTTCCCCTTCCTGGGACAATGAATTCACGGTGTTCTTATTTCAATTTCCAGGAGTGTAAATGCTAAGAATATATTTGCTTTGTGCCAACTCAAAGATCAATAGATATGGATATAGATATAGATACAGATTTTTATATTTAAAGCCATTCTCGTTCTGCGTTGGAATAAACATCATTCATTATTTGCTTGTTCTTGTTACGACTGTTATTGTCATTCTCTCACTCGCAAGAGTTTCCGCATTCCTATTTGGTATCGATGCACATGAAGAGTGGCTATGAAAGAAGGGAATACTGAATGTTACGTCATGCAGAATACACTTTTACTTCGGCTCCTCGTGATCTACGCTACAGGAGAAGTGAGATACATAAAGCCGACAGTGTGAGGACAGACCTGGTAGCACAACTGTGCAACTACACAGTGTTACCAGATAAAATGGTGCTGCGGAATCGAAAGTGTAGTACGGACTATGCCACAGTAGCAGACAGCTGGTAATTTAGGACCATGACCGTGGATTACACTTTGGTCAGTGCTGGTTAGAGTGCTGCAACTGTAAATGGAAGGCTTTGTTTGATAGTCTTATGCTGATGCTGTCTGAATAAATTATGCCATTGGATACAAAGCGGTTTAGTTTTGAGACCTAACCCACGAGGGGGGGAAGGCACAGTGGTCTGCTTCAGGAATTCCAAGCAATAAAACACAAAAAACAACCCAGGAAGGGAGACATGCATTTGGAATCTGTTCATCGTTACGGGGTCAAACAAGAGGGTAACATTATTGAAACAATGATCGGGCTACTTAGTATATAATAGAGCATACAGGTTTCAAGGAGGAAACGTATGAAGACGCAGACTTCCTCGTTATCAATATGTGCGGCGTATCTTTCGTGTTAACGAAAGTAAATTCCCGCTTTACCTCTTCTTACGTGTCAAATGAAATGAATGCCATGAGGAATAGAATATTTGTTGACTGCGTCTCTTCTTGCTTCCATCCTTACCAACATATTTCTTCATTCTCGTGGTAATCATGACATTCTATGTGTATGCTGCAAAAGATTGCAAGTGGACAAATTCGACATCGAGGTGCAAAGCGTTATATTCAATTCGAATAAGTTTCCGGTGTATTTTTACTTCGTTTGTATTTTTGGATGATTATGAACGTTACGGAAAATTATCTCACATGCTTTATGTTGAATGAGAAACATTGAATGATCCGTTTTGCTTTCCCTACGTTGAAATGATATAATGTCGGCGTCAACAGCCTTCTTCCACGCCGGAAGCTGAAACTTGTATGATTCTGGATTAATGATAATTGAATGTCTCATATGTATACATAGCCCACAAGGCGACGTCAGAAACCATCAGGGGAGAACGCCGCATAAAAACCAAACGTGCGCGCGCGTCTCCACTCTGAAGAACCGTATCGGAGAATCACGGCAAGCATTTCGCTGAAGAGCTGCCTCGTCAGAGAGCCTAGAAATGGCAGCGTCGTAGCAAGTATTTGTCAACACTCTGATAGTGCATTTACTTCCGGGTGTAGGTCGGCGTTACCTCGCTAAATTCACTTGACATTCGTTTTCCACATCGAAGACTCGTACGATATAATCCACTGCAAGATGACACAATTAGAAAGTATATTTAATTTCTGGACTCCAAGAACGGCGTTCTTCACATAAGTAACACCTGTTTGTGTGTGCATTGGGGAGGACGACGGTGCAATACCGCGCCCGGCCATCCTGATTTAGGTTTTCAATGATTTCCCTAAATCGCTTCAGGCAAATGCCGGGATGGTTCCTTAGGAAGGGCACGGCCGATTTCCTTCCCCATCCTTCCCTAATCCGAGCTCCCCCTGCGGGTTCGGGGGTTAGAATAGGCCCGCGGTATTCCTGCCTGTCGTAAGAGGCGACTAAAAGGAGTCGCCAATGTTTCGGCCTTATGTGATGGTCCCCTCTCGGGTTTGACCTCCATGTTTCTAAATTATTCCGAAGAGCGAGCCAATTGGGGAAGGGCGCCTTACATGGTGCACTGTATCCGTCGTGCAATTAGACCTTTAGCCGGCTTTCTCGTCGTTGCAATGGTGTCCCGCTCGTTTTCGATCTCTTGGGCGATTACCACGCTGCACTCCGCAGTGTTTCTTTTAACTGCGACGACGACCTTGGACAGTTTTGCACCTAAGATCCAGCACGGTAGCCAGCCCGTTGTGGTGGGGCCGCCATGTACCCTCTTGGTTGTAGCCCCCTGACAACACAGGGATCGCTCTACTGATGCCTGCGCCGTTAACTCCCCACGTATGCCAAGGAGTAGATGCCCATCTCCTTGGGGCATCAGGACTCCCGGCAATGGCTGTCCTGCCAGGTGGCTATTGCTGCGGCTGGGTGGCGCCCGTGGGGAGGGCCCTTGGTCGGAGTAGGTGGCATCAGGGCGGATGACCCGCAATGAAGCGTGGTACATCATCTCTCGCTGGCGGCCAGCCGCCAGCAGTCTCTAAGCGTTCTCGGGCTCAATTTAATGCTCAGAAGTACGACCCAAAAACGTTCCCCTCCCTGGCCACGCCGTGGGAAGAGCGTAAGTCTCAGTCTGGAGGTAACAGTTATTCGCCCCGATTCTTAGTTTGCACGAGAGCTGATGGGGAGTCTTTTCTCTCCACAAAGCCACAGTTCTTCGTCGAGCATTTAGAGGACAAGTTTGGGGAGGTGGAGGGCTTGTCTAAAATGCGCTCTGGGTCAGTACTGATACAAACGGCATCCTCCGCCCAGTCACGCCGATTACTTGCTTGTGACAAGTTGGGGGATGTTAACGTTACTATTACACCACATAAGAGTTTGAATATGGTCCAGGGTGTTATTTTCCATAGGGACCTCCTTTTGCAGTCTGATGACGAGCTGCGCGCCAACTTAGAACGTAGAGGTGTTCATTTCGTCCGTCGCGTTCATCGGGGTCCGAGGGACAATCAGGTTGCTACCGGTGCCTTCATCTTGGCCTTCGAGGGTGATACGTTACCGGAAAAGGTCAAGGTGATGGTCTACCGATGTGACGTCAAGCCCTATATCCCTCCCCCGATGCGGTGCTTAAAGTGCTGGAAGTTCGGCCATATGTCTTCCCGCTGCACTTCCAGCCTCACATGTCGAGATTGCGGACGCCCATCTCATCCCGATACTCCATGTGCCCCGCCTCCCATCTGCGTCAACTGTGGGGAGCACCATTCATTCACCTTGCTCGCCAGACTGCAGAATATACCAGAAAGAGCGCAAAATCATGGAATATAAGACCCTGGACGCTGCTGTCGCCACGGCCGCTGCCAGTAGCCAGCAAATGGATCCCGGAGCTTTGCCGCATACGGCGTCCAGAGGACAGTGTGCAGGAAATCTTCCGCAAAATCGTTACTGGATAAAATTTTGATATCGGTGTGTCACAAAGCGAAATAGATTGAATCTGCGCTACCATTACATTCACGTCTTCAGCATTCAGACAGAAGAGGCTGTAAAAATATTTTATGCCAGCTGCTCTCGATCCACTGACATTATGAACAGAAACAACGCACGCTACCGCTAGACCACAGGCGTAATCAGCCTAGAGTTTCTCTATCATGGGACAAGTTTTCCTCCAGGAAGTGCCGCAGTCTACAGTGTTGCCAGATTGTGCAGATAACCGGACTTAGAGAATTAGCGAGTTGGCCAGTTTTTTTGTCCCATGTCGCGATCGGCGCGGACTTAGCCTCTGAAGCGGCCGGCCGCCGGTCGAGTTTTATGTCAAATAGTGTACATCTCTGCTGTGAAGAGCAGGGGGATTTTTACGTGTCTCAGTTGCTAAGGACTTCATTTCTTATTTACCTTTTTTTTAGGGCGCACAACGTCAACGGTCATTAGCGCCCAGACTACTTTAGGAATGCACCACGAGTCACAAGTTTAAAACAGGAACGAAACGGAAAACACGATGAAAGACATACTGACAGGCATAGGATTAAAAAAGAAAACAGCATAATCAAATGTCCTTTGAGAGGGTTGTCAAATTGATAAAATGAAGAACGCGAGCAGCTGCTCCTGGGTCATCCGCTAAAATGGCTTCTACAGTACATGGCAGGCCAATATCGAGACGTAGGGTGTTAAAATTCGGACACGACGTTAAAATGTGGCGGACCGTCAGCAATTGCCCACATGGGCAGAACGGCGCCGGCGCAGCCGTCAGCAGATGGCGATGGCTGAACCGGCAGTGGCCAATTCGCAACCGGGCCAAAACTACCTCCTCCCGCCGAGAAGGGCGTGAGGAGGACGTCCAAGCCACGGGAAGAGCTTTCAAGGCCCGAAGCTTGTTGTCTGGAAGTGCAGCCCAATCGGCATGCCACAGCGATACAATGCGCCAACAAATTACCCTGCTACAATCTGACGAAGGGACACAACAAGAAGCTGTCCGAGGCTGGAGGACCGCAGCCTTGGCCGCGGCATCTGCAGCTTCGTTCCCAGGGATACCGACATGGCCAGGAACCCACATAAAGCGAACCGGAGAGCCGACGTCCACCAGCTGCTGAAGAGAGCGTTGGATCCGGTGCACGAAAGGGTGAACCGGGTACGGATCACCGAGGCTCTGGATAGCGCTCAGGGAATCGGAGCAGATGACATATGCAGAATGTCGGTGGCGGCAGATGTAAAGAACAGCCTGGTAGAGGGCAAAGAGCTCAGCTGTGAAGACCGAACAATGCCATGGAGCCGATATTGGAAACTTTGTGCCCCGACAATAAAAGAACACCCGACCCCATCATTGGTCTTAGAGCCATCTGTATAAATGAAGGTCATATTAATGAACTTCGAACGAAGTTCGACAAAACGGGAGTGGTAGACTGAACCGGGGGTAACCTCCTTCGGGAGCGAGCAGAGGTCAAGGTGGACGCGAACCTGAGCCTGGAGCCAAGGTGGCGTGCGGCTCTCGCCCACTCGAAAGGTGGCAGGGAGTGAAAAATTAAGGTGTTGAAGGAGGCGACGAAAGAGAACTCCAGGGGGTAGCAGGGCGGAGACATACAACCCGTATTGACTGTCGAGAGTCATCAAAAAAGGAACGATAAGACGGGTGGTCGGGCATTGATAGTAGCCGACAGGCATACCGACAAAGCAGTATATCGCGCCGGTAGGTGAGTGGCAACTCACCAGCGTCAGCATGAAGACTCTCGACGGGACTAGTATAAAACGCTCCGATCGCAAGTCGTAAACCCCGATGTTGTATGGAGTTGAGGCGGCGTAAGATGGATGGCCGTGCAGAGGAGTATACGAAGCTCCCATAATCCAGCTTGGAGCGGACGATCGACCGATATAGACGAAGTAGGACGGTTCGATCCGCTCCCCACGACATACCACTGAGAACACGGAGGACATTGAGAGAACGGGTACAACGGGCAGCCAAATAAGACACATGTGGAGACCAACTAAATTTCCTGTCAAATGTAAGACCTAAAAATTTTGTTGTCTCCACGAATGGGAGAGCAACGGGACCGAGTCGTAAAGACGGTGGGAGAAACTCTTTGTAGCGCCAGAAGTTAATACAGACCGTCTTCTCGGCAGAAAAACGGAAGCCATTGGCGACACTCCAGGAGTAAAGACAGTCAGGAGAACGCTGAAGACAGCGCTCCAGGAAACACGTACGCTGCGCGCTGCAATAGATGGTAAAATCGTCCACGAAAGGGAGCCTGATACATCAGCTGGGAGGCAATCCATTATTGGATTGATCACTATGGCGAAGAGAGCGACGCTCAAAACTGAGCCCTGTGGCACCCCATTCTCCTGGCGAAAGGTGTGACAGGACAGAACCCACACGTACCCTGAACTGTCGATCCATTAAAAAGGAACGAATAAAAAGAGGAAGGCGACCACGAAGGCCCCATGTATGCATGGTGCGGAGAATGCCCGCCCTCCAACAGGTGTCGTAAACCTTCTCCAAATCAAAGAACACAGCCGCGGTCGGGCGCTTCCGCAAGAAGTTATTCATAATGAAGGTCGACAAGGTAACCAGATGGTCAACAGCAGACCGGCGCCTACGAAATCTACATTGTACATTGGTAAGGAGGCGTCGAGACTCGAGCAGCCAAACCAATCGAGAGTTAACCATTCGTTCCATCACCTTACAGACACAGCTGGTAAGCGAGATGGGTCGATAACTGGAAGGCAAGTGCTTGTCCTTCCCCGGCTTAGGAATCGGGACAACAATAGACTCGCGCCAGCATGCGGGAACACGTCCCTCAATCCAGATGCGATTATAAGTAAGAAGAAGAAAACCTTTACCCGCAGGAGAAAGGTTCAGCATCTGAATATGAATAGAATC